>NW_020440736.1:2056976-2062446 GCF_000699045.2 Agrilus planipennis | reverse complement strand
CTAATCTTTTGCCCTTGCACGTCTATCCCTACAGTTGTACTGTCTTTAATGATGTTGATGGCGTCTTCGATGTATAGATTAAAAAGTAGCGGTGACAGTGTGCATCCCTGCCTGACTCCCTTCCTAATATTTACTTCTCTACGTTGCATCCCCAGCTCTATAACTGCCTGTTGCATCGAAGATGGACTTGCTTCCTAATGTTTCGCTAGAACGAGTGGCGAGTTTCCTCGGAGGTCCTTCCATATCCAGCATCGAATATGGACTTGCTTTCATATATTTCGCTAGCACAAGTGGCAAGCTTCTTCGGAGATACTTCCATATCTTGCATTAAAGTGGAGTTGCTTCCTAATATTTCGCTAGAAGGAGTGGCGAGTGTTCTCGGTAGTCCTTTTATATCCAGCATCGAAGATGGACTTGCTTCCTAATATTTCGCTAGCACAAGTGGCAAGCTTCTTCGGAGACCCTTTCATATCCTGCATCGAAGATGGATTTGCTTCCTAATATTTCGCTAGCACAAGTGGCAAGCTTCTTCGGAGACCCTTTCATATCCTGCATCGAAGATGGACTTGCTTCCTAACGTTTCGCTACTAGAAGTTGCAAGCTTCTTCGGAGATTCTTCCGTATCTAGCATCAAAGTGGAGTTGCTTCCTAATATTTTGCTAGCACGAGTGGCGATCTTCTTCGGAGGTCCTTCCATGTTCAGCATCAAAGATGGACTTGCTTTCTAAATTTCGCTAACACAAGTGGCGAGCTTCTTCGGAGATTCTTCCATATCCGGCATCGAAGATGGACTTGCTTCCTAATATTTCGCTTGAACGAGTGGCGAGTTTCCTCGGAAGTCCTTCCATATCCAGCATCGAAGATGGACTTGTTTCCTAATATTTCGCTAGCACAAGTGGCAAGCTTCTTCGGAGACCCTTCCATANAATTTTTAATAAAAAAGTAGGTACATTTCACTTCAACTTGTTCGTTATTTACTTCTGAATTGTGTATTGGCATTTCAAATATTCCTCAATTTCTCGGTATTTGTCTTTCTCGAGGCAAAATCTTCCAAAGCAAAGAAATCTTTCCAATGAACACGTATCTTCGAAATTATTATGAAGTAATGTTTTAATGGGAGTAGACATGAAATCCCATTAAATCAGTATTTATTATCACTCTCTTTATTCATATTTGCAATAATCTCATTAAGAGCGATTTCTGTTGTTTCCGGGAAATCGAGATCCTGAACAGGTACTAATTACGTTTATATTTATGTAGGGAAAATGCAACCAATATTACATTACGTGCTGGTGCTTCCGAGACTAATCAAACAGCAAGAACACCAATTACTGTAGAGGAGGTGTTCCTTCATCCCATGTACAATGAAACAACGCTAGACTACGATATAAGCATTCTCCGCCTGGATGAAGATCTTGTTTTTGGAAGAACGATTGGCCCAGTTTCTTTACCACCGCCCAATGTCGTTTTACCTGCAGGAACTATGGCTACCGTTGCTGGTTGGGGTGATTTATCAGATGGAGGCGTAATCCCAACTCAATTGCAGGCAGTAACTATACCAATTATTTCCAATGAAGAATGTATTCGTCATTACAACGGCACCTTTGCCCTTATTAGTGATAGATCGCTATGCGCTCTTTATGCACCAGGAGGAAGAGATGCTTGTCGTGTAAGTATTCATGGAAAGGAAGAATGTACAGTCATCATCATAAGGTCGTCAATCCTAAGAGTGGTTGGACACGCACCTCCATTCTTTCCTATCCTGAGCTAATCTTCGCATTTCCCTAAAACTAGAACAACCCACATCCTTTACTATTTTCGAACAGTAATCTAATCTAGGTCTACCTCTAAGTACTCCTCTTAATTCTATTAATTAATTCTGCCTCTAATATGTCTCTGACTAGACCTTCATGCCTGAGAAGGTGTCATACCACGCTATCTCGCCTATCTTTGTATCTAACCTATCCCACGTTTCGTTACATTTTAGTTTTTCTAAGTCAATAGGTCTCCTACCTTTCCTCTTTTTCAGAATTTTTAATTTAATGTGGGACCAAATTTATATGCTCAGGTTTAATCACTTTTGTCAGAATGCTTATAACTAGTCAAAATGTGTGTAATTGGTGGTCAATATTCTGTCGAAAGTGCCAGATATGGACCGACATTTCGATTTCATTAGATCTCATCAGTACTCTGTTGAGAGTTCCCACAGAACACAGATTCGTCATTAATAACAGTAAGTTGCTTGATCTTTTTTCTGTTGGAACTGTGTCTAGCGTACTGGTGAGATTTATCAAAATCCCTATCCGATCGCGAAACAATCACTTCGGATAGACTGACCACTAAGTTTAGATTGGTCACATGGTCCTAAGACTGGTTGGACACGCACCTACACTCCTTCCTATCCTGAGCTAATCTTCCCATTTCCCTAAAACTAGAACTTACCACGTCCTTAACTATTTGCGAACTGTAGATCTACCTCTACTCCTCTTCCCTCTTGTTTCTGTTTCTAATATGTCTTTAACTAGACCTTCATGTCTGAGAAGGTGCACTACCAACCTTTTTCGCCTATTTCTTGTTGACTTCCATAGAGTCCTCTGTTCTCCTATTTCTTCTAATATCTCTTCATTTCTAACCTTCTCTATCCACGGTATCCTCATCATTCGCCTATAACACCACATTTCTAACCCTTTCTTTTCCGCCGCGTCTACGGTCCATGTTTCGCTCTTGTATCGTGCCGCGCTCTAAACATACACCTTTAACAATCTTTTTCAAACTTCTAAATTAATCGTTCACGAACGTAGAAGTGACTCCTTGTTATTGAAGGCGACTCGACCTTGTGCTATCCTTTGCTTTATATAGGTTCCCTAAATATTCTTTCCACCTATCTGCCTATTCCTCATTTTCTATCAACATGACCCCTGCCTCGTTTCATATACGTATTATTACTACTGTACTCTACTTCTCTAAAATTCTTTTCAATTATATATTGTGGCGGACAATTGTATATATTTTTTGTGAATATTTCTTTAGGATTGTTTTTCATTATTCCAAATTCATTTCATTTTAAATAATATTTCAATTCATTTCAATTTCTTATCTTGTAATTACCTTGTTTTCCTTTCAATCTAAACTCTATTGTTCACTTTTACCCAGAATTCCAACTTCAACCATACCTGCATGCACTCCCATACTAATATCTGGTTTTACTCTTAATTGCTTACTCTTGAACTCTATACTGCTTAATTCTACGTATTCCTAGAAACTAGTGTCTTCACCCTCTCTCTCACTACTTTTCCTTCTAGAACCTTCTGTCAAATCTACTAACAACCCTGTCCTATAAGTACTCCCAAAAATTCTTATCTTTACACAGTCTCTCGTCTACCACTTCTACTACCGTTCGTAAGTGCTTTTATCTACTCTGTTTTATTGTTGTTGTCTTTGTTATTGTTATTGTTATTGTTGTATTATCTTGTTCTTTTTGTCACTTTGTTCTCGTTTGTTTGTTTTACTCCTTGTGCCTTTTTGTTAGTTGTGTTTTCGTTGTTATTGTTATAAACTGTTACTCGTTATTGTTAGCATTTTCTTGGTATTTAAATAATATACACCAAAAGACACGAAAATACTATAAGCCTCATCTATTTTACCTAGTTCTTCTACTCCTTTCAACCTCATATCGATCCACTGTTCCTTAGCTGGTCTACACTTCCTAATTATTTCCCATTTTATCGCCTTATCTCTTTTCTACCCTTCTTCGTCTGTCCTGCTTTTGTATTTTGTTATCCAGGGTTTCCTACATTCGTTTTGTTTATGACTTAATACATCTGTAGCTATTGACTGTAAGCACGTTTTAATGCAGTTCCATTCCGTCTCATGTCCTTTAGTGTTTCGTCTGTCCACGTGGCTAGTCTATCCCGCGTTTCGCTACATTTTAGCTCAAGACGTCTTCTACCTACCCTCTTTTTCATAATTTTTAATTTAATGTACAGTAGAAGTCAATAATTGGATTCGACCATACCTTGGACCAAACGTATATGCTCAGGTTTAATCGCTTTTGTCAGAATGTCTATAACTAAACAAAATGTGCGTACTTGATGATCAGTATTCTGTCGAAAGTGTCAGATATAGACCGACATTTCGATTTCATTGGATCTCATCAGTACTCCGTTGAGAGTTCCGACAGAACACAGATTCATCATTAATAACAGTAAGTCGGTTGATCTTTTTTCTGTTGCAACTGTGTCTGGCGTACTGATGAGATTTATCAAAATCGCGATCCGATCGCGAAACAATCACTTCGGATAGACTGACCACCAAGTTTAGCTTAGCCACATGCTTTTAGCGCAAATGCTAAGCCGCGGGTTTAACTTGACAAGTCGACATCCTTACTAGAAAAGTAAAAATTTCCTACAGGTGGCGTGCACACTCTAAATGTACTTCTTCATCCAGCACTGTTTAATGGCAGCAGGAAGGCTGGTCTGTATTTTGGCGAAACTGTCTGAGGTTTACTGGTGAGATCCAATAAGATCAAATAGCACTGGCAGTTTCGACTAAATATCACTAATAAGGTATTGAATCCAGTAGGCGCTATACTTACACGTTACGTTTTAGATACGTTACAATTAAATTAGAGCTAACAAGTTTTCCATAAATTTGTGTTACAAGTCTTGTTTACCTGTTTTTTTGAAGTGAAGTTTCATTATCGACTATAAGAAGGAAAACTAGGTTATGAAACTGAAAAATGTAACGTCAGACGTCGCATCACACGCCACGTGTGACCCCTGGTGGATATGTCCAAAAGGAGTCATTTTAACAGGCTTCAGAAGCCAACCTGTTGGTAGCAGCCGATAATCCGAATATTGCCATTTTGACAAATTGTCACCGTAAAAGTTTTTGACAAAACTAAACTAATATTCCGCATTCCTCCCCACGAATTAAAGTTGTATTTTTCTGGTCTTTAGTAATTAGTTAATGCAATAGTTTAAGTCATTTTTTCTTAAATACTAGTATAGTATACGTACAATCTAAAGAAGTTTCACTTCTTAGGCATGAACACTAATACACGCTCGTCCCTTTCTTTTAGGGTGATTCTGGAGGACCATTGACAGTGAACGGTGTGCTTTATGGAGTGGTGTCTCAAGGTATAGGCTGTGCGGATCCCAGATACCCAGGAATTTACGCCAATGTCTCAAATTTACGCTCCTTTATCGAAGATGTTACAGGGCTGTAATTATTTTCATACCATTTGCATTTGTAAATGTTCATCGTAATAAATAAAGAACTTATACTGTTATAGCTTACGTTTATTTGAATGCACCTAAAGTTATATTACCGCATATTTTGCAAGAAATTTTAGGTCTACCTCTACCCCTCCTAACTCCTGTTTCTGCCTCTAATATGTCTCTGACTAGACCTTCATGCCTGAGAAGGTGTCCTACCAACCTATCTCGCCTATTTTTTATTGACTTCCATA
>NW_020440736.1:2050404-2054202 GCF_000699045.2 Agrilus planipennis | reverse complement strand
CAGACGCGGATCGCGATTTCGATCTTTTTGGATCTCATCAGCGCGTCGCAGGCAGCTCCGACAGAACACAGACCAACCTTTACCTGCTGTCTTAACAGCGCGTTTTAGAAAATACCACAAATGGCGTGGTGAGCGCTATCTGTAGTACGATGCTACATTTTAGGATTACGTATGCTCCAGCAAGGTCCATTTAAAAATATGGATATCTACTTGCTGAAACGATTATGGTAACGTGTCTATCACGTTGAGGTGAGCTACGCCGGGATTCGTTTCAGCAAGTAGATATCCATATTTTTAAATGGACCTTGTTGGAGCATACGTAATCCTAAAATGTAGCATCGTACTACAGATGGCGCTCACCACGCCATTTGTGGTATTTTTTGTTTTTCCGTTGTTTGCTTTTGGTAGGTATTGGTGGTGGTGGTAATAACCAAAGATAATATATGTTGCTAGGCTTTAATGATTAACACAGTTCTATAGTTCTTCTAGTTACGCATTACTGCTCATTTGGTTTTTGATTGAAAGATTAGCCTGTTAAGTTTAGTTGCTCTTTTTTGTAAATAAATTTTTGTGTTTGATTTGAAGTTATTTTTATTAAACACTTCGTAAACATTTTTGAGAAAATATACGCTCGTGTTTTCACGGCAACAATGATCATGCTTCATAAGCAGTACAGACAGAGTGAAAAAACTTAGCCGAAAAAGATCAGGCTCGGCTTAAAACTGCCTGGTTGGGATTACATCTTTAACCAAGTATTTTTGCTTTCCTAAATTTCTGAGAATGTTGAACTTTCTATAAAGTCCGATACTGAGAGTTAATTTAATTTTAGTTAATCTTTTTTTAAAATGGTTCTTTTGTTCTGTTATGTTTACTCCTGAACAAATATACTTTTCCAGTTTATTAAAAAAAATCGTACAAGGGGGGAAGAGTGTTTGGTCAATTGGTGGAATTATTAAGTTTGCAAATCTGGATCGTATAATTTAAAGGAAACATCAAAAACTGTTGCTAGAAAATTGAACTATTGATGTTTGGAGTAACTATCATTTTAAGTTACAAAAAATTCTGACACGCGTTCTCGTCAACTCGGTGGGTATTTTCCAGAAGTAACAATTAGCCACTTACTCGTTAGATTAAAATTAAATAAACACTTAATTGGTAAACATTAAGAAACGGAGATAATGTGACAAACTTAATCAGCTTTTATCGTCAACTGGAATCAAAATAATTCTTGTTTTTTCAGAAAGAATAGTATGAGGTACTTAACCTGATATACACATGTTATGCGTGGCAGATACTCTAGAATTATAATAATTTCTGTAGATGAATGAATTGATGAAGGAAGAAAGATAAAAAAAGTGAGAGAGAGAGGACAGATAGAAAATGGTTGAGATAAGTTTTCGCAATCTCAATAGTTCTTCAAAGTGACTTTTATTAGATAAATTCACCAGAAGGCAAACTAATCGAATCTACCCCGTCAGCTTCCTCCCTTTCCCTCTCTGCATGCAGTAAGTAAGAGGGAAAGAACTATCCACTAACACATTCGATTTTTTGGCTAGCGTTGCTATACATAGGAAAATTTCCCTGCCAGCTTAAGAAAAAGGGGATTTTTAATTATTTAATTTCTAATATTGCAATGTTCGTGGGTTTAACAAAATTTACTTCTAAGACTGATAACAAAAACTATTTATTTACACTAATTCTTAATATATCACTATTCACTGCGCTATTTATGTCACTTCTATCACTGTCAATTTATTTATGGATTCACTTCTGCAACTGTCAATTTATTTCTCTTCTTTCTCGGTCATCGTCTCTTCCTTTAAATACTCTTTTGTTTCCTTTCTGGAACCCTCTAGAAACATCCGGATTGTTTAGTATTTCTTTGAACTGTTTAAGTGCTTTCCCAGAACGCAGGTACGACACACATTTACACATACGGCGCACATGAATAAAGGCGCCCGCGGCAAATCGATAAGTCGATCACGCACACGTGCGCCCGATCGCATACAAACACGCTCGTGCTCGCTACAATATAATTTAATTTAATTTGTGCGACAAATGAGTTATTGTTGTTTAAAGGTTAACTGAACTTTTTTCCTTTTTACTACAAATATGAAACAGTTTGACATTTAATAGGGGTTAATATCAAATATTACTGTGAAAATTCATTCATTCATTTGTAGTGGGATTGAAACTTAAAATGAATTTTCGCATTAATATCTGAATTTTTTTTGTTTCAACACACCTATTTTCGCAGAAAAATTTCCAGGGAAATATAAGATAATGTCGTTAAAAAAAATTAGGATGTACAAAAAAATTCATTCTGCAACACTAATTGTTACTGGTTGATACACCTCGCGTTATAACAACATTTTATTTACAACAAAAAATTTAATTAACACTTAATATTATCAGTAATTACAACAAAAACAATTGACAATCAAAAAAAACATTATTTACAAATTTATATAAGCCGAAAGCTTGAAACAAATATACAGATATACTTACTACTACGAACAAACAAACCTCCCTTGACAGAAAAAAAAACAAATAGGCAGGACAAGAAAACAAAAGACCATAAAACAAGAATATACAAATACTTATAACTAAAATGACTGAGTCCACTAAGCACAATGGTGAACGTAACGGGTGAGAACTTACGGTTTTTGGGGGAGCGGAACAAGAGCACTTTTCACATGGACCTACTGCGGATGAGTAAGTCTAGTTGGTACGATTTGATTCCCTCTTCCTTGCCTGAGTAGGTGGAATGTTGAAATCCCTCTGGCTTCGGGGGTTTGCCTTTTTATAAAGACTCCTGTACTTCGGTGGGGGTGAAAAGGTAGGGTCGAAAGTGGGGTGGTAGCAGAAAGGGCGCAAATTGAGTTTAAAACCTAATTTTCATAAAAAAACTACCTTCCTGAAGGAGAACTAAAAAACCGACACCGGAACTGAAATCTCCGTGGGTGGCTAGGTGGGGTTAAAAAAAGAATCGTGGTTTCTACGTCGAAAATTAAAGGAGATAAGTTGACCGGCCAAAAAAATGCTGCTGCTAAATATATACAATAAAAAAAATAATAGGGACGAGATCCTAAGGGAACGCTTCCCTAAAGGTAAGTTTAAAAGAATAGAAAAAAATATTTGCAGTTTGGGTAGTTACTCGATAGGCCCCAGGTAGAACAGAGGGTAAGCTTGTTGCACTAACGATAACCGGTATTTCTAAGGAACCCATTCGGTTGATGTGCTTCAGAAGTTAAAAGCGAGCCGCACAAAAGGGGGGTTCCGACGGATGTACGGCGAGGGTTGGTACCAAGTGAGGCAGACGGCGGTTGACCGCCACAGTGAAACGACGTATAATTCACGTTGTTTTTGAAATAGCCGAGCTGGCTAGTTTTTGGTGTTGGATCGAGGTCCAAGTCTAAAAGACGAATAATAATAATAAAGAGAAAAAGAGTATTAATTATTCATTGATAATTAAGAATACTTACCTTGAATATCGACGTAATATTGCCTGGTACAAGATTAATACAATTCTGGACCCTCAGCCTGGAACTTGGACGAAGGTGGGATTGAAAAGAGACATTTTTGTAGGGTATTTAGTTCAACATTTGTACCTGTAAGTTATATCATTTGCTTTTGTTTTTATGTTTTGGTTTTTACTTGATTTTGTTTTGTGTTCCGTAGTTGGTAGTTGCCTTTTATGAATTATATGTTTTATGAGCTTAGAACAACTTGTTTTAATTGCACAAACATAATATTTTTATGTGAAGAACCCCTGCCGACTGAGCTAGGCATAGCAAG
>NW_020440736.1:2048552-2049957 GCF_000699045.2 Agrilus planipennis | reverse complement strand
CTAATCTTTTGCCCTTGCACGTCTATCCCTACAGTTGTACTGTCTTTAATGATGTTGATGGCGTCTTCGATGTATAGATTAAAAAGTAGCGGTGACAGTGTGCATCCCTGCCTGACTCCCTTCCTAATATTTACTTCTCTACGTTGCATCCCCAGCTCTATAACTGCCTGTTGCATCGAAGATGGACTTGCTTCCTAATATTTCGCTTGAACGAGTGGCGAGTTTTCTCGGAGGTCCTTCCATATCCAGCATCGAAGATGGACTTGCTTTCTAATATTTCGCTAGCACAGCTGGCAAGCTTCTTTGGAGATACTTCCATATCTTGCATTAAAGTGGAGTTGCTTCCTAACATTTCGCTAGCACAGCTGGCAAGCTTCTTCGGAGACCCTTCCATATCCTGCATCGAAGATGGATTTGCTTCCTGATATTTCGCTTGAACGAGTGGCAACATTCTTCGGAGATCCTTCCATATCCTGCATCGAAGATTGAGTTGCTTCCTAACGTTTCGCTACCAAAAGTTGCAAGCTTGTTCGGAGATTCCTCCATATCTAGCATCAAAGTGGAGTTGCTTCCTAACATTTCGCTAGCACAGCTGGCAAGCTTCTTCGGAGACCCTTCCATATCCTGCATCGAAGATGGATTTGCTTCCTGATATTTCGCTTGAACGAGTGGCGAGTTTTCTCGGAGGTCCTTCCATATCCAGCATCGAAGATGGACTTGCTTTCTAATATTTCGCTAGCACAAGTGGCAAGCTTCTTCGGAGACCCTTTCATATCCTGCATCGAAGATGGACTTGCTTCCTAACGTTTCGCTACTAGAAGTTGCAAGCTTCTTCGGAGATTCTTCCGTATCTAGCATCAAAGTGGAGTTGCTTCCTAATATTTTGCTAGCACGAGTGGCGATCTTCTTCGGAGGTCCTTCCATGTTCAGCATCAAAGATGGACTTGCTTTCTAAATTTCGCTAACACAAGTGGCGAGCTTCTTCGGAGATTCTTCCATATCCGGCATCGAAGATGGACTTGCTTCCTAATATTTCGCTTGAACGAGTGGCGAGTTTCCTCGGAAGTCCTTCCATATCCAGCATCGAAGATGGACTTGTTTCCTAATATTTCGCTAGCACAAGTGGCAAGCTTCTTCGGAGACCCTTCCATATCCTGCATCGAAGATGGACTTGCTTCCTAACGTATCGCTACTAGAAGTTCTCCGTATCTTTACCTGCTGTCTTAGCAGCGCGTTTTAGAAAATACCACAAATGGCGTGGTGAGCGCCGTCTGTAGTACGATGCTACATTTTAGGATTAGGTATGCTCCAACAAGGTCCATTTAAAAATATGGATATCTACTTGCTGAAACGAATCCCGGCGTGGCTAACCTCAACGTGATAGGCACGTTACCATAATCGAATA
>NW_020440736.1:2029804-2045783 GCF_000699045.2 Agrilus planipennis | reverse complement strand
AATATAATCATCACATTAATTCACCTTATTCTGGGTAAGTGTTATTAATATATTGTAATGTTCGTGGGTTTAACAAAATTACTTCTAAGACTGATAACGACAAAAACTATTTATTTACACTAATTATTGAAGAACTTAAAAACACTATTAAATTGTTACTAAACTTGGGTTATGGATGATTATATTTATTTACACAACTGTTGATATATCACTATTCACTGCGGTATTTATTTCTGGATTCACTTCTGCAATGGTCAATTTATTTCTACTCTTTCTCGGCGATCGTCTCTTCCTTTAAACACTCTTTTATCTACTTTCTTGAACCTTCTGGAAACATCCGGATTAGTTTATTTTTTCTCTGAACTGTTTAACTGCTTTCTCAGAACGCAGGTACGACATACACATTTACAAATACGACGCACATGAAGAAAGGCGCCTGAGGCTAGTCGGCGAATCGATAAGCCGTTCACGAACACGTGTTTCCGATCACACACAAACACACTCGTGCTCGCTACAATATATTTGAGCCTTTTGTTTGCATTCCAATTTAATTAAATGATGTAATTGTTAGGAATCTGGGCCATCCCTACACAATTTGATAACGGTAAAAATGAAGAGAGAATTGTCGGTGGAAACTTAACCACGGTAGAAAGTTTTCCATATGTTGCTCAACTGTATCATGCAAATATACGATGGTGTGGGGCCAGCATTCTTTCACCAAGATGGGTCGTCACTGCAGGACATTGTACGTACGGGTAAGTTAAGGACAAAAATAATGATTAATTGATGCAATCCATCCTTAAAGTTCTGTACCTCGTAATGAGAAAACGGTCCACTGAATCGTTATTAGAAACTATAGTTCATTTCACATTGAACTAAAAACTTAATTATGGCGCGCATTAAGTACAAACAAATAAAAGATTTACAGACCTTGCATATTTTGTAAGTAGTATTGAACATATCTGACATACCAGCTAATGGAATTCTAAACTGTCCAAAAGAATGATCTACGGTTTTTTAATTGGATTCTAATAGGTGTTATAGGCATAAGATTTGTATCACCGTTCCTAATTAGTGGGTATGTTACCGGAAATGTATAAAGTCTAGGAAATGTATACCATTCCTAGGAAATGTATACAATTCCGAAGCTATTTAGGAAATCTATACAATGCTGTTTCAAAGATTTTTTAATACACACATATCCTGGAAAATGTATGCAATTCCTAGAAATTGTATGAAATTCCGATACTGTACTAAGAAATGTATAAAACTAACGCTTTATATGAATAAAATGAAAGAACACGTTAGTAAATCAGAGATCTGTGTTTACGCGGTTCTAGTTCGAATGTCGGATATAAATGAATTGATGACGTTATTGTTTGGTTAGGTTAGGTTTAGAGCTGAATATGCATTACTTATCAGTGCCGAACTGGCCCAGGGTGCAAATTTTGTTATAAAAGGAAAACAAAAAACAAACTATTAAGTAACGTTTTTAATTCTTATTCCCTAAAAATTCAAGAGCGTTTCGATCTACGAATTTCTTGTATACTCGGGAAATTTATTTAAAAACGAGTGCTGTTAAAATTTGTGCACTTTCCCTTCTAAACCAGGCCATTTGGTTACATCGCACTCCGGGCCAAAATCTTCAGTCCGGCTCTGCTAGTTATTATATGGTTATTAGGTAGATATGTGACAGACATATCTTTAATGCCCTTGTCCTCCGGAGGCGGGCTTATATGTTGGAATAATGTCTTCGAAAAGTATGCTTCATTATGATCTCTGCGCCCAACAAATACATATGAACATGATCAGCATTATTATGAAACAAAGATAACCTCGTCACGTTGTTGATTCACATCTCCTTACAGCCTGCCGTATTATTGCCTATTTATAGTAGTATTACCTGCAATAGATTTCCGATTGCTATTTAGGAAATGTATAAATTTCCTAGGAAATGTGTCTAATATAATTTATTTCACACATTTCTGGCCGATTTTAGGAAATATACACATTTCCTAGGAATTATAAACAATGACGGATTTAATAAAACATTCGAAGTGGTCTGTATTCCGTCGAAACTGTCAGACGCGGATCGCGATTTCGATCTTTTTGAATCTCATCAGCGCGTCGCAGGCAGCTCCGACGATTATTTGACTATGGTAACGTGCCTATCACGTTGAGGTTAGCTACGGCGGGATTCGTTTCAGCAAGTAGATATCCACACAAGTGGACCTTGTTGGAGCATACGTAATCCTAAAATGTAGCATCGTATTACAGATGGCGTTTACCGCGCCATTTGTAGTATTTTCTAAAACGCACTGTTAAGACAGCAGGTAAAAGTTGGTCTGTGTTCTGTCGGAGCTGCCTGCGACGCGCTGATGAGATCCAAAAAGATCGAAATCGCGATCCGCGTCTGGCAGTTTCGACAGAATACAGACCACTTCGAATTATTTTATTCGATTAAGCTAACGTGCCTATCACGTTGAGGTTGGCTACGCCGGGATTCGTTTTCAGCAAGTAGATATCCACACAAGTGGACCTTGTTGGAGCATACGTAATCCTAAAATGTAGCATCGTACTACAGATGGCGTTTACCGCGCCATTTGTGGTATTTTCTAATGACAGATTTTATACATTTCCGGTAACAGATAACAAATATCGGTAAAGTAAAGTAGAATTCTGTTGGTATGATGATATGAAACTGCCCGACTAAAATAGTTTCAAATAGTTCAAATTTCTCGATACGTATTACTTTTTTGTCTTATTTATGCTAAATACGTTTATATTTATGCAGGGAAGATATAAGCAACATCACATTACGTGCCGGTGCTTCTGAGACCAATCAAACAGCAAGGGCGTCAATTACTGTAGCAGAGATATTCCTTCATCCCTTGTACAATGCCACATCGCAAGACTACGATATATGCATTCTCCGCCTGAATGAAGATCTTGTTTTTGGAGCATCGACTAACACAATACTTTTACCACCGCCCAGTCTTATTTTATTTTCTGGAACTATGGCTACCGTTGTTGGTTGGGGTGATGTATCAGACGGAGGAGCTAGTCCAACTCAACTGGAGGCAGTATCTCTGCCAGTTATTTCCAATGAAGAATGTGTTCGCCTTTACAACGGCACCGGTACTCTTATTACTGATAGATCGCTATGTGCTCTTGATGCACCAGAACGAAGAGATACTTGTCATGTAAGTATCCACAGAAAGGAAGAATTAACAGTTATCATCATAAAGTCGTCAGTCCTAAGACTGGTTGGACACGCACCTCCACTCCATTTATATCCCCAGCTAAACTTTGCATTTCCCTAATACTAAAACAACCCACAACCTTAACTATTTGCGGACTGTAATCTAATCTAGGTCTACCTCTACTCCTCTTAACTCCTGCTTCTACCTCTAATATGCCTCTGCCTAGACCTTCACGCCTGAGAATGTGTCCTACCAACCTATCTCGACTTTCATAGAGTCCTCTGTTGTCCTATTCCCTCTAATACCTCTTCATTTCTAACCTTCTTTATCCACAGTAATCTCATTATTCGCCGGTAACACCACACTTCGAACGCTTCTAATCCGCCTCTTTTAGTATTTCGTCTGTTCTTGTGCCTAGTCTACCCCGCGTTTCACTACAGTTTAGTTTTTCTAAGTGAAGACATCTTCTACCTTTCCCCTTTTTCAGAATTGCCTCTTGCATAACTGCCTGGGGCTTACTGATGAGATCCAATATGATAGGAATAGCACTGGCAATTTGGAGTAATTACTACCAATAAGCTATTGAATCCAACAGGCTCTATAATTACACGTTTTAGATACGTTATAATTAAACTCGAGCTAACAAGTTTTGCATAAATTTGTGTTACAAGTCTTGTTTATCTGTTTTTTAAAGTGAAGCTTCTTTATCGACGATAAGAAGGAAAACTAGAGTATAAAAAAAATGTGACGTCACGCGTCTAGCGTCACGTCACGCCCCACGTATGACCCCTGGTGGATATGCCCAAAAGGAGTAATTTTAACAGGCTTCAGAAGCTAACCTGTTGGTAGCATTTGCCATTTTGACAAATTGTTAGCGAAAAAGTCGTTAACAAAACTAAACCATTATTCCGCATTCGTCCCCTCGAATTACAGTTGTAGGTATTTAGTAATGTTTAGTGTTTAGTAATTAGTTAATGCAATAATTTAAATCAATGTTTTTAAAAAATATACTATTACAATATACAATCTAAAGAAGTTTCACTTCTTGCGCGTGGACACTAATACACGCTCGCCTCTCTTTCTTTAGGGTGATTCTGGAGGGCCATTGACAGTGAACGGTGTGCTTTATGGAGTGGTTTCTCAACATACAGGCTGTGCGGATCCCAGATATCCAGGAATCTATGCCAATGTCTCAAGTTTACGCTCCTTTATCGAACAAGTTACAGGGTTGTAATTGTTGTCATACCCTTTATAATAATAAATTTTTGTATCGAACTTAAAAATATACTTGTACTTAATGTAAATAAAGCTGTTTATGTTCAATTAATATATAATTTAAAGCTTTCGAAGGGTGTTATTATTTCAAAAGATTATGAGAGTTCGGTTAGTCTAGAAGAAAAAAATGTGTAATTTTTATATTGGGAGAACGTTTTGCCTTACCTGTACAGTGCTTCAGTTAAAAAAAAAAAGCTTTTGGGTGTTTCATTCCCGTCAGCAACTAATGCTGGTGGGCGGGCAGTCCCTCCGGACTACGCCGGAAGGTATGACGCAAAGGCCTCTTCAGTCTCCTTTCAGGAATTGTGGGAATGGGTGGGTTGTGGTTCGGGTGAGAAAGATGAGACGGACGAAATGAAAACAGAAGAGAATAAAAGATTATATGTGGAATTTTCCCCAGCATTTGCCTAAATGATCCAAGAAAGCCAGAGAAAAACTTGGATCAAGGCAGGGGAGCCCGAAATCGAACCGGAGTCCTCCCGAATGCTAAGCAATTGGAAAGACAACAGTAAGTTAATAAAACTCGAATAAAACTGTTGAAACTTTTATTCTAGAAATTATCACCTGTTAGATACGTTGCTAACTAGATTGTACTTAATTTTATTTTTCGATTATCGTAAATTTATAATAAAACAATGCTACATAAAATGAATATTAACTAACTAGTTCTAGTTTAGGCTAATATGAACACAGCGATTTAGGTCGTTAATATTTTATTGCTTTTTACAGTTTATAATCCTGGTTGGTTTATTTATTTTGAGTAAATCATTGTAAGAAATTTCGTTATTTTGTAGTATGGAATAACTTACAAACAAGTCAGGAATTGGTTATTAGACATACTTTTTACCTGAACCTTTAACTACTAAACTTAGGTACTAAAATTCTAGATTTCTATGACAAAATAAACTTCCTGTTTCTTTTGTAAAACTTTGAAGACTAGAATAACCTAACCAGAGCCTTAAGAATAACTAAAGGATGATGTTATAGTCAGTAGTGAAGTGAAGCCAGTCACAGAAACAACTATAGAACTGAAAGATAATTACAAAGTGAGCAAAGGTGTAGATGTTTGGATTTGGATAGGTTGAGTTAGCTTAGGTTAGGTTAGGTTTGGTTCGATTGAGTGAAACGTTAAATGAAATTGCAACCTCCATTTTCACTTACAAAAAATCAGAACACATCCCTCATGTTACGTCTATTAAAAAAATATATCGACGCCTACGTATTTAATTCAAATGCTGCATCAAACTTCGTTACTTATATTTCAAGTAACAATAACAATTTCGAAGATACAATCTTCAATCTACTATAATATTGATGAATACAAGGGATAAAATATTGCACATGGGTTAAATTGTTTGAAAAGAGTTTTGTTATAAATATCGTATCTAATATTTAAAACTGTTTGCCTATTAGGCACCTTTATTAAAAAATTTAAAACATCAGCTTAATCTAAGACACCAAAGACAAACCATCGGGGTCAACAGCAACTTAATCGACCTCCTTTTCTTTCTTACGTTAGACTCTAGTCGATTGTTTTCGTGGTACATGGAAATCACTGAAACTTATGTAATATTTCTCCTAATGTAGATGCTAGATGTTGCTAAAACACTTTGTCGCTTTGACAAATTCGTAAAGGCTTTTGCGGCCAGTAGGTGAGCTGATGATGAACTCCAACCGATGACGGTTTTTAGACTCAAATCAGAACAGCATCAGTTCACTGAGTCGCTTTGTTTGACATTTTAAGGCAAAATAGTAATGTTCAGGTACACATTTGTCTTGTTGACTACATAAAATTACAGAGATTATCTCCCTAATACATACATCTATTCCACTTCGAAAAACATCTTTTTTTGGACTATTTTCTATAATTAGAGAAACGTAGTTATTGCATTAACTGTATTTACGGGACGATGCAGAGAAAATGTCTGACTTCTAACCCCCCTTCTATCTTCTGTTTCTCGAATAAGTATTTAAGTTATGATTGCTTCAGATTTAAAGTTAATTGAATGTCGGTTTGTGTGTGGATTATTCCTATGCTCTACCTTTTTCAACTACTGTTCGCGTTGATCAAGTATCAAGAAGTCAGCTGCTAATGATAGCCTGATTCGTTAGTTTTACCAAAAATTAACATTTTTTGTTGTTTTACGCAACTACATATAAATAGCAAAGCAAAAAGCGGCATTCCTCCATAATCCAAAAACATATCAATCCATAATCTCCAGTGATAAGTAAAGTAAGACCAAAACCAACACTGGGACACTATTGCTCTTGGATTGCTTATTGGATCTTGATCTTGGTCTTCCTCAAATACTTTTAGTCTTAGTCTTGATCTTGACTTCGAGGACATTCTTGTAGATCACCTTTTTGAAACAATAGTGAAGTTGTTTTTTTTTATGTCTTAAAATCTAGTAAAACAAACTGAAAATTCCAAATACTAAAAATATTTCGTTCCAAGAAAAGAGTATGTTAAAGTTGCTTCAAATAGTTTAACTCATAAATCCATCGGAAGTAATAAGTCTTCGTTTAGTCTTGGATATTCGATCTTGGCTTTAGTCTTGGTCTTGTTTGTTTGGTCATGGTTTTAGCCTTGGTCTTGTTCGTTCGGTCTTGGTCTAAGTCTTACTAGCATAAATACATTCTTGGATTGCATCTTCGTAAGACCAACACTCAGTTTGCAAGACCAAGATGAGCTTTGCTCATCAGTAACAATCTCTGCTACTGCCTGGCGCTTTCATATGTATATGTACATCACCATCGGCTGTAATGTATTTGAACTTTTTGGGGCTGGAAGAACTTAGGTAAAACGAGAGGCAATGCCAAAATAATTCTCGAACACTACCAAACTTTTTCTAGTAATGTTCAAGAAAATTATTACTAAATATATGTGTTTCCACCCCATAATTTCAGTTTCAGCATCTATGAAAACTGTATGGGGTTGTTTTACGTAGTACATTTTCAGCAACCTATAAGAAAAGAAAGAAGTTCTGACCAACTGACTTACTAAGTCATCAACCTGAAGGCTAAAGCCTTAGATCTTTAGATAGCTGGAATTCTGCAGAGGTTTCCTTTATGATGTATACAATGAGTAAGAAAGGGTTTATGGCATTAATTCTCTTAGGGGGTGATACTATTTGAAGCTTCGTATTAATGCCCTTAAAAAAAATTAATCAAACCAAATTCGACAGTTTAAAGTATTACAATATAGGTGTGAATAAGACACTTAGACAAAATTTCGCAAAAAAGTTAAGTTTATCCCAATTAGTTAATTAGACAGATATCCGCATAGTGTACGCAAAAATATATAAGACTTTATGATTACGTCAAATATCAAAGAGTTTATTAAGAGTTTCGTTTTACTTTTAGAGGTACGGAAGTCAAAAACTTGAATATACGAAGTGAAAGGTGGAGCAGAGGGATCAATCCTCGCACATACCAAGATTTTTAATAATTCAGGAGTTAATTTAGATGGTACATGAACCTTGAGGTTTATTTCATCTGCTTTCTGATTTGTCGTTGACTTGTTCGCTCATTTTGTCCACTATCGAGTACGTGTGCAGTTCTCCCTTTTGGAATTGTTCTGTAAAACAGGCTACGGATTCTTCAGTTATTTCGACGCCGTATTCCATAACGGCAACTTTTCGATTCGATATGTCGACAGCTACCAATAAGGGAACAACGTCGTCGATGCCGGTCAGTTCTCGAACAATGTCTGCCGTTTCCGAATCCACTCCAATGAGGAATTGCAGGTACAGCTCGTGGTCGCATCCGTAAAGGAAATCTTCGTCAGGTGTGTCCAGATTGATGTTGCTCTTTTTGTAGTAGGCCTCTGCCACCGGGCGGAGAACTGCTTCGGCAAACTGAACTTCGGTTTCTTCACCATCTAACACAGAATGAACAACTGTTATGTCAGCTAGGGCTCCTTCTAATTATGATCATGAAATTGGCACAGAAAAGTGGCCGAAATTAATTTAGAAAATGCCGAAATTAGGAAGTTGTTGGGAGGTATTTTATTGTCTTGGCTAAATCTGCGTGAAATCTGTTTTATTATAAAGATTAGCTTCTAAAAACAACCACACGGTTAAACGACATACAGTGGATTTCGGGTATACGACAACGAAGGGACTACTGTAATTTCGTCCCTATATCCGGAAGTCATTATAGGTAAAGGTAAAGAGATACAGACACGTACGTATAATTGTCACAATTTTTCAATTTTCAGAATATCACTTTGTAACTGAACTATTTTAACGTACACGCTTACTTACCTACCTGGCTAAAATCTAAAAACAAACGGTAAAGGTGACCACACCTGCTGATTATCTGCGTGGATGTAAATAAAAGATAAGAAAGCTCTTTGTGTCCTTAGCGCCCAACTCCGGACTTCGTTTAGTTTCTCTAGCGATGTGACCTTTAGCTTGATCGGCGCAAAGTAGAAAAGAATAGCACTAGGCCAGAAAAGGAGACAACTCTCGGCCAAACTCTTAACCGGTGAGGAGCGTAAAATCCGTACAGTACTGCACGGAAAAATTGACTATTTTATCCACTAAAATTACATTGTATTCAAATGTGCTGTTATTGGTATCAATTACTACTGAAAATATCAACGAGATGTTTATTTTATATTTGAAGACATATTAAAGGATTAAACGCTTGTTTTCGACTCGCACTACTATTCATGATTGAACAAAACTTTTGGCAGGTACTGTACAAAAAAGTATGTTTAATGAACAAGAGCCGAGAGTATAATGAGCTTTTTCCTCCTTACCTACGATTTTGCCAGCGCGCATCCAAGACATTGGAAGGGGCACATCGCTAGAGATAGTAAACGAAGTATACCAAAGCTGACTCGCGTAATTTGCCTAAAATAGACTTATTTGTGGTGCTGAAATATGTGACAAAAGACAATAACTTGAACGCCGAGAAATACGAAACGCTAAGTTGGTAAGCTGCGAGTACGTACAAAGTGACTCCAGTAAGAGTAGGGGGTATTTATATTTCCGCTGTGGTTCGGAGGGATGCGGTATTGATAGATTGTTTAACTATTTTTTGAAGATTTAATGAGCATGGAAGTGTTCCATCGTGCTTTTGGCGTACGAGCCTATGATCGCAATGATGATTCAATGATCCTCAACGATTATATCGTGCAAAATTCATTATACGGAATACAATCAGAAAATAGATGAGAATGTACGGGAATACCGGTTAAACTGCGAAAATTTACAATCCAGATCGCTCGCCTTATGTTCGAACCCAACAAACGATCGAAGAAATGAGAGTGTCAGTGCGTGAAAGTCCGCCTCAATCAGTTCTCCAACGGAGACAAGAACTTGACATTAAAAAATCATCGTCATATAAGATTCTGAAGTAAGATTTACATTACAAAATTCAGTTTGATCGAAAACTGAACGTTATCATCATCCTCTCCGACTGAATTTTGCAAAATGAAATGCTTCAACGCTTTCCAACATTTGGAAACACTTTGTTTAGTGACGAAGCGAAGTTTCACTTAACTAGTCAAGTAAACAAACAGAACTGTCGCTACTGGGCCAAAGAAAATCCAAGACATAAACATTAATAACCACTACATAGTCCAAAATTTATTTGGTGAGCTGCCATGTCTGGTAAAAGCATCATTGGACCTTCTTTTTTTGAAGACCGGCGAGGGCGAACATTTACGGTAAACAGTGACCGGTATTGTAATATGTTAAAAAACCTTTTGGTTCCACAACTGCAAGAGTTTGGTGGTTTTAATGTGGAAAGATAATTTTTACAAGATGGGGCTACTTGCCGCACCTTAAACCAGTCGTTTGCGGTTGTAAATCAACTTTTTCCGGAAAAAGTGATCTCTCGTCGAGGCACCATCAATTGGCCTCCGAAAAGCCCCCATCTCACACCTCCTAATTATTTTCTATGGGGATACCTTAAAGAGAAGGTGTACGCAAACAAACCACGATTTCTACTGCAATTGAAGTACAACATCTACACCGAAATGGTCGCCGTTTCCAGAGAGATGTGCAGACGCGTGGCGGCTAATTTCCGTTTTTGGTTGGTGAAATGCCAGCAGTGCGAGGGTCAACATTTAGAGAATATCATCTTTGGCATTAAATTTCCCAAAACTGTCTAAAAATTAACAAAAAAAATTTTTTTGTGACTTGAATTGAATTTACCAACACCCCCTATCCTTTCTGGACATCTAGTATCATTAGTATTATCAAGTCTACGTTTGGGCGATGTAACAAAAGTTAATTTATATTTTTGTTTTGAACACATATTAAGAGAGTAGTAGGTTACGTTTCCTTTTCCAGTGTTCTTACAGTTAGGCTCATAACTCGGAGTAGGAATTTTGAAAATTAATTGAGCACACAAACAATGAAGACTTTCGTATCTTCAACAGCCTCAACGTATCATGACAACGCAACGTGTGCTTACTGTGTATCATAGTACTGGTGACGGCACGCGCTCTCTTCAATATCATAGAGGCGTTTTGAATCTGACTGGATTCCGTAGCGCTGTAGCGGANATGCGCGCTGGCAAAATCGTAGGTAGGGAGAAAAAAGCTCATTATACTCTCGACTCTTGTTCATTAAACATACTTTTTCATACAGTACCTGCCAAAAGTTTTGTTCAATCATGAATAGTAGTGCGAATCGAAAACAGTCGTTAAAGCCTCTAATATGTCTTCAAATACAAATAAACATCTCGTTGATATTTTCAGTAGTAAATGGTAGCAATAACAACACATTTGAGCTATTGTAGTGGATAAAATGGTCAATTTTTCCGTGCACTACTGTACGTATTATACGCTCCTCACCGGTTAAGAATTTGGCCGGAAGTTGTTTCCTTCCTTTTCTGGTCTAGTGCTGTTCTCTTCTACTTTGCGCCGGTCAAACTGAAGGTCACATCGCTACAGAAAGTAAACGAAGTATAATAAGATAAAAACTTTTGGGTGTTTCATTCACACCAGCCAGTAATGCTGGTGGGCGGGCAGTCCCTCCGAACTATGCCGGAAGGTAGGGCGGAAAGCCCTCTTCAGCCTGCTTTCAGGAATCGTGGGAATGGGTGGGTGGTGGTTTGGGTGAGAAAGATGAGACGGGCGAAATGAAGACAGAAGAGAGTGAAAGATTATTTGTGGAATATTACTGCCTCAGCATTTGCCTAAGTGATCCAAGGAAACCACAGAAAAACTTGGACCAAGGCAGACGGACCCGGAATCGAACCGGCGTCCTCCTGAATGCTAAGCAATGGTCTAGACCTCTAGGCCATGCCGCTCGATATAATAAGATAACCGAACAGCATGCTATTGGGTCTAAAGGTGGATATCACGCGTTTAAACTTGTTTGCTTTCATGATTACTCCTCAGGCAGTTCGATAATAAGTACCTACATCGGTCAAACCAATGCTGCTAGAGTAAATTAACTTTTGAGTTTTGCGTTACCACCAGCTGCTAAAGGATGGTTGATGGACAATCCCTCTGGTGGTTGGGAGAAAGATGAAACAAGAGATATGATCTTCTGTGGAATATTAATCAGTGACTTCCCAAATACGGGGCCACGTGAACTTTGGATGTTTCATTCCCACCAGTCATTAGTATTAAATTAAAGTAATCATATAAAGGGTAACCAAGCGAAAAACTCTGCTAAAGTCCGTTTACTTAAAGGTATTATCTGTTCAAAAAATACTGCGAATTTTAAATTTCTGAGGGTTACGTATATTCGATTTTTGATTTTCGATTTTTTTGTGGCGTTGTGTTGGTACTCATGTCTCTCACTTATACCTAAAGTTCGGCCATGTTGAATGTTTAGTTAATTTTTGATAGCTGTTTTGCTTGCTCGTGTTTTAGCTCGATTTCGATTTTGGTCTATTCCAAAAAACGGATCGAAGAATCTGTATCAAATTTTGTGTGAAAAACAAGGCTTACGAGTGGGCTTTGAGCGATTTCCCTAACGGCCGGTATTCAGTTGTGCGCATCGCCCACGCATCCACGCTGTACCTTTCTTTAAATGAATGGACTGTCTACAAAACAGCAGATAATCTCCGATAGAGTTCCAAGTTTGCGAGGATTTCATGATTTTTAAATACGGAAAATAAACTTTCTGGTAGCGCGACACTCATTAGAAGCAACGAAGTTTCTTACATTATTCGACAAAAATCTCTCTGCAAGCGGGGAGTATAGAGTGAAAGAGACAAAGTTTAACTTTTGGTATCACGTACGATTTTTGTTGGTCAACTCCCAGCAGTCGCAATCTGCAATTTGAAGATTTTTTATTACTTTTGAAATGCCACAAATGTTTCTAAAGTTTGCTTCAATTCTATTGCATGCATTCTAGATTTAAATTATTGCTTCAATCGTTGAATATCGTTTAATACCTAGTTTTTTTAAATTCAATCAAACGATGTTTGTTCATCTCTCAAATACCTCATTCGAAATTTTATTATTTTTATTTGATCACGTCTCTTTCATGAAAGGTATTAAATGTGAGATTTCTAAAAATCTTTTGAATGCATCATATCAAAAAAACGGATTCTTTTCATGAAAAATAACATTCAAATGTGCGAGTCAAACCGTCGTGTCGTGTTGTTTAGTTCTGGGGTATATGTAGATTTATAAAAGGGGAGGAGGAATGATATTAACTGCATATACTGGTGCAACATAAACAAAACGCGCACAAAGTTACCGGATACGTACATGTATACGTGTAATAGACTAACATCAGACACCTCTGATTCACACTTGCCCCGTTACCTAGGCAACCCCCCTATTTAATATCCTTATGCAAGGACGTTCTCCAAGTATTTTAATGAGCAAATGCGGCGGTTGAAACGGGATAGACGCCAATACCAGAGATGCGATAGAACTCTTTCAGTGTTTCACGTATGAAATCCCTTTTGACATAGCAACTGTTTGAAACTTTCTTTTCGTAACATCGTTACGCACTCGATTGTGTAATGGGTAATATTAATAGGTCGTAATATCAGCAGCAATTTGCGAATAGCTTCTCTTCGTTTACGAAAAGTTTCCAGCTGTGGGTGAAAACGGAGAACTTTTAATCACCAGGTTTACGCTACCTCAAGTAGTCTTTACAAGTTAAAGGATAATTAAAAGCAAATTCTACCGTAATTGCTAATGGTCAATTAAAAGGTTTCTATAAATTAGTTTGCGCATACCATGCACTCTGGTTAATTAAAAAAAGTTGAAGGAATATCAACAAAAATACTTATTTATCCCAATTAATCATAACACGTGTTTCTGTCGTTTACGTTGTACACATCTTTATTTTCAACTCAAGGATTTGCCCGTGGTTATTCAAATTGGTTCATTTTTATGCTACAAAAAGGGCAGAAGGGGTAGGAAAACGTGAGTGAGCGTTCATTAACTGTAGTTACTCGGATGATTGACCAAAAGAAAAATTGTTAACTTTTGCTCGGAGATCAAAAGACAGAAAAGATTTATAGGACAATAAGGAAATAGAAAGAGTAAACTATACTAGAAAATCTCATGTTTTGCTACAAAAACATAATTCGTAGTCTGTTACAATCCGTAAAAGACAGGGATGAGATCTGTAGTTGAAAGATTGGCTGTCGATTTTGGGTCTTGTACAAAACCATCCAGAGAATTTTGTTTAGAAATATAGGGTTGTTCGGAAAGTCATTTCGTTTTTTCCCGACAGAGGATTTAATTGTATTCTTTTGCACCCAACTTCACATTAAAGCCGTATAATTTTTATATGCTTTGAGAGCTCATATAGCAAGGCTTGTGTGTAAAAAATTCCAATTAATTCTACGCAGTAGTTTTTGGTTGGTGCCCTTTTAAATATGGAGAGCGATAAGCAGCATTTTCGACATATCTTATTGTTTTACTACAGAAAGGATAAAAATGCTGTTCAAGCCAGAAAGAAATTGACTGATGTGTATGGAGAAGGTGTGTTGACAGTACGCCAGTGCCAGAACTGGTTGGCTAAATTTCGATCCGGCAATTTTGATGTCGAAGATGCACCACGTTCGGGAAGGCCGGTTGAAGCTGATAAAGACGCGATAAAGGCATTAGTTGATGTGAACCGGCGAATAACAACACGTGAGATCGGATTGAGGTTAAATTTATCAAATTCAACAGTTTATGACCACTTGAAAGGCCTGGGATTATCCTCGAAGCTCGATGTATGGGTTCCCCATGTTCTCACAGAGAGAAATCTGTGTCGCCGCATTGACGTCTGCGATTCGCTTCTCAAACGTCACGAAAATGATCCGTTTTTGAAGTGCATTACAGCTTGAATGGGATACAATGCTACACCCACCATATTCTCCAGACCTGGCACCATCGGATTATTATTTGTTCCGGTTACTCCAAAATTTTTTAGACGGTAAAACCTTCACCTCAAATGAGGAGGTCAAAAACCTCCTCGATCAGTTTTTTGCCAGCAAAGACCAAAAATTTTATGAGCGTGGAATTATGCTACTACCAGAAAGATGGCAAAAGGTGTTGGACCAGAACGGTCAATATATAATTTAATAAAGTATTTGTTTATTATACGAAAACTGTCTTTCATTTCCACAAAAAAAACGAAATGACTTTCCGAACAACCCTATAGTATACGCCATCGAAAGTACAACCTAACTTACCTCGAAAGACTACCAAGATATTGAAGGGCTCTGAAACGAAGGCATTTTGTGAGGAATCCTGTGATTGTCATGGATTTTGAGAAAGTAACATATTACATTGTACCAGGAAACATTACCATGGATTTTACACCTCTGCCTAAACGAAAAAAAAATTCAAACCAAAAGCAAAATTTTCTGATAAAACGTTTGCTTGGAGCGGGATTTTAACACCCCATATTTGGCACATTCGGGGAGAAGCTATGGATGTTGGGCATTATACTGAATGATGAAGATGTTAAATTTTGTTAATATCAGAACGATGGTATAATATTTTGATCTAATCTTGCTTAATGTTTTTATGTCAGGCAGACTCAAGAATCGTTGGAACATCATAATGTCGAGAAACTTTAGATTATCTGAAAAGCGCAGCCATTAGAATGGTAATTATTGTATCGAAAGGATTATGAGGGAGGGTGGCCCAAAATGACCAACAATACCCATAATTAATGTTGACATGAATGTTTACAGAAATTTGGGAAGTGAATCCTAGCACTGCTCACAAAAAGACGAAACTGTCATAATGACACTTATTAGTTTTGTAGATTAATTTTCATGTTGTTAAATAAATTTGAATAAACTAACGAACAGAAAATACCACAAATGGCGCAGTAAACGCCATCTGTAGCACGATGCTACGTTTTAGGATTCCGTATGCTCCAACAAGGTCCATTTAAATATATGGATAACTACTTGCTGAAACGAATCCCGGCGTAGCTCACCTCAACGTGGTAGGCACGTTAGCTTAATCAAATAAAATAATTCGAAGTGATCTGTATTCTGTCGAAACTGCCAGACGCGGATCGCGATTTCGATCTTTTTGGATCTCATCAGCGCGTCGCAGGCAG
>NW_020440736.1:2024992-2029551 GCF_000699045.2 Agrilus planipennis | reverse complement strand
GTTGGTCTGTGTTCTGTCGGAGCTGCCTGCGACGCGCTGATGAGACCCAAAAAGATCGAAATCGCGATCCGCGTCTGGCAGTTTCGACAGAATACAGACCACTTCAAATTATTTTTTTTTATGAAACTAACGAACGTTTAATTTGTCAAAACAACCAGATGTTCATCGTAGTTTCGAATTTATTGGTCACCATACTGGGGAAAGTTTTTAGGACAGTGGTCGAAATATATAAAAATGCCCGAATTTAATGCCGGAACCGAGATGCATAACTCAAACGTTCTACAACGTTCTTGATTCGTCCGACCAATTCACTTTAGAACAATCTATTTCAGGACAATCTCCGATATTCGAGAAAATTGTAGCTGAGGATTACCCTAGAAGTATTAAAGGACATTCTGGTAGGTATAACCTAACCTAACCTCACCTACACACCCATCAAACTGATGAAAATGTCAATGATATAGGAGATTATTACTACACCGTAGGTGGCTTGGACAAATTATTGAAAATTCAAAGAAACTATAATATCTCAGAGTGTTTGACAAGACGTTACATAGTCTAGTATATCTATTAATGTACTTTAATTACTTCGTCCTTTCTTCATCCATTCTTTTTTTAATTTTTAATTTGAAATTACATTACTATGAAATGGACGCTAGCTTTACTAAAACCTTACTATATTGGGTATCTGCAAAGGAATGCCCATTAAGATTAATATTAAAAGGTGATTGAAACATCTTCGTCATCTAATGGTTGTAAAGTGATCGTTTTCTCTGTTTTTACTAAACTGGAAACGTGGAAACTGCTGAACCGTGCGTACTTGTTCATATTTTCCATAATTGATTGAATTGAAATGCTTCACTTGTGCGGATGTATGTATCTAACTACGTACTGTAGAATACAATTGCTCCTTCAGAAAATGAATGCGAGAAATGTCCTGATTTTGCTGCTCCAGCAGAATCTGATTGTTGTACAAGTAGGTATATGTACAGTTGGAGAGCCTACATCCAGCTACTTCTAATTACAATAAAAGCAAGTATGGAGAATGATTTAAATAACACTGAATAAGTTAAGGATGCATTAACAAACAACAACGAGTTTATGGATATTTTCCTACTACATATTTAATGAACAAAAGATGGAAAATTTTAAGGACTTCTAAACTGGTTAAGCATTCCAGTAAGTTAATGCTGGGCCCGATTCACACTAGTTCCGTTCTTGACTCAAGAAAATCTTTTCATATTCACACTGCAGACTAGGCTTCTGTCTCGCTTGTCTTAAATAATTCGACAAGTTGTTCCCTGATGAAAAATTTTATTTATTTAACTGGGTCTTCCTCTTGCTTTTGATGAAGATCATAAGACCATACGTAACCTAGCATATGGAAGCATCAATTCTTTTCAGGATTCATGTGCATTAGCTCATTATGTATCTCTTTGGTTTCCTTGGATCGTGGTGTTACCGGCCACCCATCCCCACGATTTCTAAAGGAGATCGAACAAAGCCTTCCTTGCTACCCCCCCCCCCACTATTCTGCACCAAAGTGGGATAGTTCACCCACTAGCTAACGCTGGTGGGAATGAAAGTCGATCAAGATTTTTTTTACAATTTGTCTTATGCAAAGTAAAATATCGAGGTGTCTCTCGGTGACTTATAAAATAAATACTAATTTGCCCTGCAGGTTAAGGGTTTTCGGAATTTATCATATACGTTGTTTAAAATAGTTTGGTCACTTTGCCTTGGATCCCGCTATGACAAAACTCTGCTCCCATTCATTCATTTCTATATTCCTACATTAATACATTGCCCGTTACTGCTTAAAATTTATTTAGAGCTTCTTCTATAGTGATGTTTTTGTAATGTGCAATAAGGAAGCAACAAGGCCCGCTTTTTCCGCATGTGAAGTCCCATGAGATTTTGAATTAGCTATACAAGTGTAGCAATTTTGAAAACTCGTAATTTCTGTAATTCCCTTCGCATTAAAATTAATATTTACTACAATCTCATTTAAAAATTAACAGTTTTTATTGTTTTGTTCTTAGAAATTACCTAATTATTCATTTTACAGACATCATTTCATTTTTCCAATAATATTTACAAAATTCTCTTGAGCAGTTTTGAGATCTTACATTAATATCATCAAAAGTTGGTTAATATTCACTTACCGATCACTGCTTACGAAAATTATTTCGAAATCCGGATCTTTCCTTCTAATTCTTCGGTACATCTCAATCAACTGCGGAGTAAACGCTCGGCAAGGAGGACACTATAAAGTGAAAGAATTTATAATGGTCGTTAAAACTAAAACAAATAACTATTATTGAAAACTGCGAAAAGTTAAGCAACGCTTACCAACTTAGCGCGAATAAAATGTGTGTAGTTTTCCGTACCTCTTCGTATTACGACGAGAAATCAAGCTGATGGAACGTGTGTTATTTTACGATTTACCTTTACCCTAGTTAAATTAGACTCAATATGCTGCTGCCATAATTTTTTTCATTTGGCTTATATATACTATCCATGATATAAATACAATCCCTCTGTAATCTTACTGTAATTTATACGAGGGTGGATTGATAAGTTTCCGGCCTGACCAAGAAAAACAAGGTTTTTAAAAATTTTTTTTTTTTATTTCTCAACATAATCTCCTCCAAGGCTGATACATTTCTCATAGCGGTGTTCCAGTCTATTAATGCCATCTCTATAGACTGATTCGTCAAGCTCCTCAAAATAACCATTTACAGCTTCGATTACTTCTTCATTGTCCGCAAATCTCTTACCGCCAAGCCATTTTTTGAGATTAGGGAACAGAAAATAGTCACTCGGGGCTAGGTCTGGAGAGTAAGGAGGGTGCGGCATCAATTCAAACTTTAGATCGTTGATTTTAGCCGTCGCAACGATTGACGTGTGCGCTGGTGCGTTATCGTGATGAAACAAGATTTTTTTCTTCGCCAGATGAGGTCGTTTAATTTTCACCTCGTGGCTCAAACGTTGCAATAAGTCTGCGTAGTATTGACCAGTGATAGTATTACCCTTTGCAAGGTAATCAATGTATATAATACCTCTTGCATCCCAAAAAACAGTAGCCATAACCTTGTTCGCCGAAAAAATTGTTTTTGCCTTCTTTGGAGTTGGTTCCCCTGGTCCAATCCACTGTTTAGACTGTTCTTTGGTTTCAGGAGTGTAGTGGTGGACCCACGTTTCGTCAACGGTTACGAATCGACGCAAAAATTCGCTTGGATTACGCTTATACAATGACAAATTTGCGGTAGAAATGTTTTTTCGAATCAATTTTTGGTCGACTGTTAGCAAACGCGGCACCCATCTTGCACAGAGCTTTTCCATATGCAAATGTTGGTGCAAAATATGTTGCACACGTTCATATGACATCTTACAGGTCTCAGCTATCTCACGCACTTTCAATCTGCGGTCTCCCAGCACTATTTGATGAATTTTTTCGATCATATCTGGAGTTGTGACCTCAACGGGGCGTCCTGAGCGAGGCCCATCAGAGGTGCTCACACGACCCTTTTTAAACTCGGAAACCCACTGCTTAACGGTTGAATATGACGGGGAGGATGTCCCCAGTGTTGAGTCCATCTCTTTTTTAATTTCCTTCGGCGTTAACCCCTTCAAATAAAAGTATTTGATGACAGCACGATTTTCCTGCTTTTCCATTTTTACGAAAACCACAGAGGCGTCTTGTTCAGCGTGCTGTCAAACCTACACTAGCAAGGAGATCGGGCTGAAACTATAGCTACAAGCTATCCAAGGATGGTACTATAGAATGTCACCTCAAGGTAGGCCTAGTGGCGTCATCTCTTGGTTAGGCCGGAAACTTATCAATCCACCCTCGTATAGTATAAATTCGATAATCAGTCATTTTGTGTTCGCTACACTCAGCGCTCGAAAGATACCTATAGTTTTCTGCTAGGTATTATATAATAGACGGACAATTGGGCACGAAATTTTAACGTCATGCAGAAAATCGGCAAACATTACGGTTTAAATACTAGGGGGGAGTTACATTTTGAAGTGAAACTTCTTTGGGCTCGATGAGAGTAAAATCTCAAGGCCATGGAATGACACGTTTTGTAACGTTTCGTCTCGCGAAGCGATAGACTGTGAGAATAGAAAGGCGCGCATGCGCATATCGGTATTCCAGTCAGCTGTTAGTGACCGGCATCTCATATATTATAGTATAATGTATATTCACTACACTATTGGGATCCGTCAAATGGGATGAGCCTAAAAACATGGCGCCGATTAGGGAAAATTTATCGTAGTTCCTACAGTGTACCGTGCAATTTCCAAGTTTGACACAATATGTGATTGAGCTGACACAAAGCCTCGGAAAGGAAATTTCGTTGAAAGTGAGCGTGTTTTTAATGCCAATCACATTATAAAATTCGGAAATAACAAATTCCGTCAAATTTACTGGCTACTTTTTACAAACTTCGGATTTAAAAAGTGATTCACGTTATATAATTGGTGAGGTGATTCTGGGTGATTTAAGCAATATCATATCAATGACTTGCACGTGCAAAGCCGATTTAAGA
>NW_020440736.1:2016777-2024461 GCF_000699045.2 Agrilus planipennis | reverse complement strand
TGTTTATTTAACAACAATTAATATTTATTTAAGAGTGATTATTATGTATTAATTCTAATTCCTTGTAGTTATTGATAGTTTACGGTTTCTTAAGCCCTTCCAAAAATAAACGGAAGCGAAAAAAAATTGTCAATTTTTTTGTTACTGAATTACATAAAAACGTATTAAAGTAATACTCCTTAGGTGGACTAAAGATAAAATATGTTGGAAAACATAAATCCTGAAATTCCTCGTAGTTAATGATAGTTTACGGTTTCTTAAGCACTTGGAAAAATTAACGGAAGCGAAAAAAGTTTGACCATTTTTTTGTTATTGAATTACATAAAAACGTATTAAAGTAATACTCCTTAGGTGGACTAAAGATAAAATATGTTGGAAAACATAAATCCTGAAAATTCTCATACTCTCTCTTTCTTATACCAATTGTTACTCATTCGTTATAAAGGTATAGAGATCGCCAAAGAAGTTTCACATGTTTCGCGTGTACTGTGTTGCACGTGCTGTTTTTTTTTTGCAAGAGGACAGTCTCCTAAGAATAGGGGGTAGACAAGGAAGTATGTTTAATTCAATTCCTAAAGGAAGACGCGTAAGTTGGAACAGAAGGGACAGTGGTGTAGTGGACAAATGTTATTGTCAAAACTTTGTCCACCACCCCTTTTCTCCCAGCTTTTAAAGTGCGGTTACATATACGTAAAGATACTTATATGTACATACCCAGTTGGCACAAAAATAAAAACCACGAATACCCTTCGGTAAGTCGTCGTACGTTAAACCATTTTTAGTATAACTCGGATGATCAACGTTGTAGGATCCTCCTTGTTGTAATGTCGTTCCTGATAGTATCTAAATTTACAAAACATTTAGATAGACACACAAACAGTTCCAGTGATCATTAAAATAATCTTTATTTGGTATTTTAACCTCTAACGAAATATAACATTCTTTCTAAGCAATTCGAATTCAGCTCGTACCTGTTCAGCAGGTCTGGGTTTCCATGGAAATAAGGCTCCTTCTGGATCTTGCAGTAGACTATCTTGTGCCGATCTACTGATTGTAATTCCCTCGGAATCAAGGAGAACTAAGGTAGTCACACCGGACTTAATCCTGTACCGACGTGACAGTCTTTCCTAGGAGAATAACATTTCAAAGGTAGAAAATCTAAAGTTGTGAAGCTACAGTCAATTTGTTAAACTAAATTTATTCTATCCTTTTCTAATTGCTAAAGATTTCTTCGTAAATCATAAGAAGACTAGAAACGCAAAACTGGAGACTGGGCAATTGATGAAATCCGCCACTGTTAGGAAGTCAGATAACTCATGATGTAAAAATGGTAGAAACACAAGACAAAGATCGACAAAATCGATTCTGAGATGTGGCGTTACAGATAGACGATAAAAATATGGTAGATAAAAAACGTTGTAAATGATGGAATCTAATCGATGTACTTGGTGTCCAGAAAGTGTAAGGGGTACTTGTATCTGCGCTGTCCCTATAACGGTGCGGTTCGGAGGGGTGCGGTAGGGATAAGTTGTTTTTACTACTACTGTTTAGTGTATCCGGGAAACCATCGTGCTTTTTGCATCATCGTCATAATGTCATCAGTCTTAAGACTGGTTGGACACGTACCTCCACTCTTTCCTATCCTGAGCTAAACTTCGCATTTCCCTAAAACTAGAACAGCCCACATCCTTAACTATTAGCGAACAGTAATCTAATCTAGGCCTACCTCTACCCCTCCTAACCCCCGTTTCTGCCTCTAATATGTCTCTGACTAGACCTTCATGCCTGAGAAGGTGTCCTACCAACCTATCTCGCCTATTTTTTATGGTCTTCCATAGAGTCCTCTGTTCTCCTATTCTTTCCAATACCTCTTCATTTCTAACCTTTTCTATCCACGATATCCTCATCATCCGCCTATAATACCACATTTCGAACGCTTCTAACCTTTTCATTTCCGCCGCTCCCACTGTCCATGTTTCGCACCCGTACAACGCCGTGCTCCAAACATACACCTTTAACAACCTTTTTCGAATTTCTAAATTAACGGTTCGCGAGCATAGAAGTGACTTCTTTTTATTAAAGGCGACACGACCCTGCGGTATCCTCTGCTTTATATCCCTACTACTCCTTCCATCCTCACTTATCTGACTTCCTAGGTATCTAAAATCAGCCACTTCTTCTAATTTTTCATCTCCTATCTTTATATTCGCTCTTCCCCTAATTTTTCTTCCCTTGCATACCAGTATTTTAGTTTTACTTAGTTTTATATGCGCCTATAATCGCAATGGTGATCGGATGATCTTAGCTCAACTATTATATCGATACCATCAGAAAATATAGTCGAATGTTCGAAAATACCTTTTCGATTGCAAAAATTCACAAACGAAGTCGCTTGCGCTCTACTCGAACCCAACAAGCGATTAAAGAGTGTCAGTGCGTGAAAATCCGTCTCAATGAGTTCGCCAACGCAGTAAAGAACTTGACATAAAAAAATCGTGGTTACAGAAGATTTTGAAGCACGATTTACAAATTACAGCCTACAAAATTCAGTTAGTTAAAAAACTGAACCTTAACGCTTTCCATCATTTGAAAACATCTTGTTTAGTAAGGAAGCAAATTTTCACTTAAATGGTCATGAAAACAAACAGAAATGTCGCTACTGGGCCAAAGAAAATTCAAGATAGCACATGAACAACCACTACATAGTCCAAAAGTTATTGTGTGAGCTACCATGTCTGGTGAAGGCATCATTGGACCTTCTGTTTTTGAAGACCGGCGAGGGCGAACATTTACGGTAAAGAGTGAACGGTATTGTGACTTGTTAAGAAATTTTTTGGTTCCTCAACTGTAAGAGTTTAGTGGTTTTAATGTGGATAAAGATAATTTCAACAAATTTTAGGCCGCTTGCCACACTAACCGGAAAGAGTGATCTTTCGTCGAGGCACCTTCAACTGGCCTCACTGGATCTCACACCTCTTGATAATTTTTATGAGAATACCTTAAAGAGAAGGTGTGTGCAAACAAACCACGAACTTTACTGCAATTGAAACACACCGAAAAGGCCGCCGTTTCCAAAGAGATGTGTAGACGCGTGACGGCTAATTTTTTTTTTTTGGTTGGAGGAGTACCAGCAGCGCGAGGGTCAACATTTAGCATTTAATTTTCCAAAAATTTGTCTAAAAATTAACAAAAAAGTTCTTTTCTTCTGACTGATAATTTTTTTTATTTACCCTACATATTACAATATAATTGTGAACTTTACTTTACACCTAATCATTGTCGCGAAAGAATGTGAACTGCAACCAATCATCTACAATTTATAGTATTATTTCTCGATAGTTTATAATGTCAAATCGTCAAGTTATGAAAGAACCTGAAGAGTTCATAGTCTGTTCTGTTTTATCACCTGCAAAATTATGAACTGTCTCCGATTGATCGGTCATTATCTATAGAGTTAGGATTAGATTTTGAATTAAATAATAGACGGATTACGGTTATAATATCACCTCTTGTTTTGAGCTTCATACGGTGGTCAAGGGTCAGAAAGGGTGGTAATCACTTGGTGAAACGTCAGAAAAATGTGGAGGGTGTGAATACAGTTACCAGCCAAATTCACTCTCTCGGTATGCTAGCTGGAGTTATCCTGTAGGAATTTCACTATCTTTTGACTGATCACTGAATGAGATTCTTTGATGATTTGAACCGTTTCCAAAAACTTTTTAAGATCAATTCCAATTGGTATCTACCAATCTCACAATAAAATCTTGTTTTGATGCAAGGAAGCTTTGGGAGTGTGTGGAACCGATTCAGTAGACGACAGCTACTTTTCGTCGCTGGATAACAAACAATCATAAAATGGTTCATTATAGTTGGGCAAAATATTTGCCAAATAAATAAAAAGATGATAATTCATGTGGGACACATTTGCTAAACCCCCACATCATTTCTAGCTGATGAAGGTGCACACTGCAACTTTCTGCAACCTTTGGACACGTTGTCCTGGAATGTGTATCCACAATTTTCTTTGTACCTTTCTTCCAGAGCGTGCTGCGTCGGTTAAGCTGAGATCGCCCGAAAAGAATTTCTTGAACGACTTATTGTCATAGAAAATATCACAAATGGCGCGGTAAATGCCATCTGTAGTACGATGCTACATTTTAGGATTACGTATGCTCCAACAAGGTCCACTTCGAATTCGCTACGCCGGGATTCGTTTCAGCAAGTAGGTATCCATATATTTAAATGAACCTTGTTGGAGCATACGTAATCCTAAAATGTAGCATCGTACTACAGATGGCGTTTACCGCGCCATTTGTGGTATTTTCTAAAACGCGCTGTTAAGACAGCAAGTACAAGTTGGTCTGTGTTCTGTCGGAGCTGTCTGCGACGCGCCGATGAAATCCAAAAAGATCGAAATCGCGATCCGCGTCTGGCAGTTTTGACAGATCGATCATTTACGACATAATCCGAATACGATACATATATTTTATGTCGCCACTGCCGTTTTGCTACCAACAGTAAATAAACTCAAATTAATTTTTTATTTATTTTCATTTTCAATTACTGGAACCAGGAATTCCTTAGGAATCTCTGACTAGCGGTCAGAGCAAACTAACAAATTTTCAGGGCAGAGTGAGCCTGCCCTAGCGTACCTGTGACTACAGACCCGTTTTAAATTTTATAGTCCAGGTTAAACTTAAATATATCAAGTTGTTAGCCATCATACTAACTAATTATTGTATTGAAATTCAAGATATTGACTTTGGACCGCATCAATTAGTTAGTTATGAACGCATTATCCTCATCACACGAATCATTCTGAGGGCTTCGACTCGAGCGACAGTTTTCTCTCATTTTCCAAGAAAACCTTGATTCGTGCCTAACTTGACTGTCATTTTCTCAACTTGTTGCATATTGTACCATTGCACATCAAATTCCAAAGAGGAAAATTAATTAGAAACGTTGATCTTATTCATGTAGGTAGGAATAATTCTGGATTTAGAGATCTCAATTCATTTCAGGAGTTTAAGAATTCTTAAGCAACCCTTAAAGGATGATTAATTAAGGATTAAAGAGACTCCTTAATATGTCAGAAAAAAACAAATTTTCATACAGAATCAGAAAAAAAGATCATTTGAAGAAGTAGGTCATCTTAGTTGTGTTTTTAGATATTAAATGTTTGTTCGTTTCAAATAGGCAACGTCACAATTCTGTGTATAATATCGCATTTGCTAAATTAAAAATGGAAGATGCATACACATATTTATTTATGCATGAATACGTATGTAGGTAGTGTCTGTTGCACCTATACAGTTTTTTTACTCGGTTCTAATTGTTGAGTCCTGGTTCAGAAATTGTCTTCTTTGTTTAGATGTTTTATGTACCTATTAAGGGCACCCATTTTTTCTTTTCTGTATATGCCCATGCATACATATTTAACTGTGTTTTTCTACCCACACATGTATGTATCTTAGGACTGTTTAGAAATAAACCGCGTTTTTCATTTCTCAAGAATAGAGACCGGGTTTATGAAAGTGTAATGCTTCCGTTTCCTCGGTCGCCTTGGCGGGTAATTCAGTTTCTTTGTATACACGTAATTGTACAAATACAGTGTGATCTAAATTGAACGCGACCCACTTTTGAAACAATTGAGACTATTAAAGAAATGTAAATGAGGAGGAATTTTCTCAATCACTTTTATTTATGAATGAAGACAAAAATTAAAAATGAATTCTGAAAGAAATAGGCGCCGTCTTGGAACGTCCACCATATTGGGTTGACTTCCAAGGTACATTTATGAAGGTACTATTATGTCTCTAGGTAAATACTTCATATTTTGGACGATCTCTCTCATTTTTATTATTTTTATTAACAATTTCGTATGTAGTGTCTAAGAACATCAACAGGAGATAATTTGAGTCGACTGCAGTAGTTAATATTGATGGTCTAATGGAATCATTCAAGGATCCCACCTTGGCTTCTCAGATTTTTCATCTATGGTATTGTAAATGTTATAAAGTTATCTGACTATCCAATTTAGGAAGACGTTGTTAACTTGCTAATCGTGAGTCAATCCTCGCATTTGCCTTAAATTAGAATATCCCATCTTCCTAATTATTTAGGGATATCTAATCTAAGTCTAATTCTATCCGTCATAACTCCTATTTCTGCTCCTAATATGCTTCTAAATAGTCCTCAATGTGTAAAAAGGTGTCTAGCAGTCTATCTGGTCTATTTGTTATTGACGACCATAGCCCACTTTGTTCTTCTACTGTTTCCAATACCTCCTCATTCCTTCCTTTCTTCTCCTCGTCTAGTCTAGACCAGAGCCGGGAAAACTCGACTCCTTTGACTCCCGAGTGCTCCTCAGGTATAGCCAAGGAACTCCTCATTGCTTCTGTAAGTGCAAGTGAGATGATTCTTTCCTTTCCTTATCCCTTCCATTTCGTAGGTGAGTCGAACCCAATAGTATTGCGAACGTAGTCCGGCATGCTACCCCTGAGCTGCGGGACGATTATTAGACAATTTTCGTAAGTATTTTTTAAGTTACGAGAGAGGCTTTGCTCGTCTAAGGGATGAAGGGGCTTGATGCGGGAGTGAAAGAAAGGAAAAAAAGAGAAAGCAATATGGGTCATTACTGCTTACTCTCTCGTACCCACCCATTGAAGGGTATGGAGTGACCCTAACTAACCTCAGGTAGCGACTCCTACGAAGTTAAAGTTTGCCCGGCTCTGGTTTCGACCCTCGCTCTGCTCTAAACATACAACCTTTTCGAATTTTCAAATTACGTGTTTATTTTCCATTTATATACCCAACTATAAATTACCTCAAGTTGTCACGCCCTCGCCGGGAATCGAACCCGGGACCTTTGGCTTTACGCACCAATACTCTGACCACTAAACTACGAGACGTGACTACAGCAACCACGACCAACCGACCTACAAGGTTAACGATCCGTCGAACTAATGTAACTATATACTAAATATACTATGATTAAACATACGTACAATTTAGACATCTTTTTTGGAAGTTAGTTTAATATGAAATATTATTCTGAAAATTCATTTCTGAATTTTTTACCCACTACACACTACCTCAAATTAATGACGGAAAAATTGTTGCTGTTGTCACACCCTCGCCGGGAATCGAACCCGGGACCTTTGGCTTTACTCACCAATGTTCTGACTACTAAACTACGAGAGGTGACAACAGCAACCACGGCCAACCGACCTACAAGGCTAACGATCCGTCGAACTGATGTAACTATACACTGATTATACTATGATTAAACATACATACAATTTAGACATCTTTTTAGAAGTGACTTAGTTTAATATGAAATATTTTTTACCCACTACACGCTACCTCAAATTAATGAAGGAAAAATTGTTGCTGTTGTTACACCCCTGCCGGGAATCGAACACGGGACCTTTGGCTTTACGCGCCAATGCTCAGAGCATTAATTTGAAGTAGTTTGTAGTGGGTAAAAATTCAGAAATGAATTCTCGGAATAATCTGTCATATTAAACTAACTCACTTCTAAAAGATGTCTAAATTGTATGTATGCTTAATCATAGTATTGTATATTCACTATATATTCACATTAGTTCGACGGATTTGTGACCTAATAAGTACGGTTTGTCGTTGTTGCTGTTGTCATCTCTCGTAGCTTAGTTGGTCAGAG
>NW_020440736.1:1977097-2016361 GCF_000699045.2 Agrilus planipennis | reverse complement strand
TGCAGCAAGAACGAGACAAGAAAAAGAAGTTCGTGAAACATTAATACCTACGTATATGTACAGAAGGTAGTGATGCAACGGAAGTGTCATAACGGAAACTGAAGCGGAAATTGAAGTATTTCTGCGGATGCGGATGCGGAAGCGGAAGCGGATGCGGAAGTGTGATGATTTTAGATGACTTTAATGCAACGGTTGTCTGCCCTTTTTTCTAATATTTTACTACAGATTTTGCATTTGTCACTTGCATTGTTAATATCAACAAAATAATTCCAAATTAGACTTTTTTTTGACTTCAAAATTGCACTTTTACCTTAAAACACCGAACAGATACTATACAAAATAAATAAACGCTGTAATTGTGTTCGTATTTTTGGAAATAAATTTATTAGGACCGTAAATGGAGAGCTGGGAGTGTGGGACATTTTTAGATTAAAATAGGGAATCCATAAGAGAATAAAATTGGATATTTAGAATGATGAGAACTAAGATTTTGTTAAGTTCCGATAAGTTTCCGTTATAAAAAATGTGGAACCAGATGCGGAAACGGATATGAAATCAAAATGCGGAACTTCCGTACTTGCGGATGCGAAAGTAAGGATCTGTTCAAGTCACTAATACCAGGTACCGCTTCATCCCTATTCTTATACGAGACGCTGCGACGTCTCGGTGGCATTTTCCTATTTACCTTCAGTTGCGTTTCGTTGAAGCACATGGCGAGCCAAGGGGTGTTTTGTAAACAGTCGCTGTGTCCTTTTTCAAAGTCTCCGTAAACATCGGTATTAGCCCAAAGGACCACCTGTACGACTTCGAACCTCTTCGTTTCACTATTAATCTTTTTGTAGAGCTCTTTCAGCTTTTGTTTCAGTTCGTCACATTTCAAATTGATATTAGCGAACGAAAAATAAACACCAATCACTTCAACCCTCTTGAGCGAATCGATGCAGGGGACGAGGTTCTTCCCTCCCGTTGTTTTCACCGCGTCAACGTCGGCACTCTCACATTTGATTAGATTTTTACCGAACAAATGTTCTTGCCACTTGTGCTTCTTCGACATGTTCCATTACACTGAAGTCACGAATTCAATTGTTTAACACCGAATCGATTGTACCAAAAACTGTTTAAATTACTCGGGTTGAAGTAATACCTCTAGGTTTCGTGTATGAAGTAAATAGCGTAACTATTGTAGGGTTAAATTCAATGCATTAGTGAATTAATCTTTTGAATTAACTTTAATTACATTTTTTTAAATATTTCCTTATTAATTTGAGGTTATGTGTAATGGGTAAAGTAAGTTCGAATTCACTAATGCATTAAATAGAGTAAGTCGAAGTTAATGTCCCAAAATATTTATTACTTTTTGAATTATTCTATTTTTTTAATGACTCGATTGTTTTAGAATTATTAATGAATTAGTTTTTTTCAATTAAGTTTTATTTTTTACTTAAATAAATTTTTTTTGTTTACTTTTCAAGATTAAAAGTCTCTACAGCATGTAAAAAACCAATTATTTAGAGTTGAGAGAAAAATTATTAATGTTATTAAAATTCTTTATCAATTTATTTACTTATTATCAGCACAATTGACTCATGAATCAGCAATCAAAACAATAAATGCGACAACAATAACAACTTTTTTATCATTTTTTTAATCAAATTAAACAATAATTGTAACTTTTTAATTTTAATAGATTTTTTTTAATGATTGGTATCTTCTGCGGATATAAAAAAAGAATTTTTTTCTTCCCCCGACCTAGGGGGAAGCCAGAAAAAAATTTTTTGTGATTATAATTATTTTTTTTTTTCAACTTTTACTAGTTGGCCAATAATCAACATCTTTTTTAATTTTAATTTTCTCCNCGTAAACATCGGTATTAGCCCAAAGGACCACCTGTACGACTTCGAACCTCTTCGTTTCACTATTAATCTTTTTGTAGAGCTCTTTCAGCTTTTGTTTCAGTTCGTCACATTTCAAATTGATATTAGCGAACGAAAAATAAACACCAATCACTTCAACCCTCTTGAGCGAATCGATGCAGGGGACGAGGTTCTTCCCTCCCGTTGTTTTCACCGCGTCAACGTCGGCACTCTCACATTTGATTAGATTTTTACCGAACAAATGTTCTTGCCACTTGTGCTTCTTCGACATGTTCCATTACACTGAAGTCACGAATTCAATTGTTTAACACCGAATCGATTGTACCAAAAACTGTTTAAATTACTCGGGTTGAAGTAATACCTCTAGGTTTCGTGTATGAAGTAAATAGCGTAACTATTGTAGGGTTAAATTCAATGCATTAGTGAATTAATCTTTTGAATTAACTTTAATTACATTTTTTTAAATATTTCCTTATTAATTTGAGGTTATGTGTAATGGGTAAAGTAAGTTCGAATTCACTAATGCATTAAATAGAGTAAGTCGAAGTTAATGTCCCAAAATATTTATTACTTTTTGAATTATTCTATTTTTTTAATGACTCGATTGTTTTAGAATTATTAATGAATTAGTTTTTTTCAATTAAGTTTTATTTTTTACTTAAATAAATTTTTTTTGTTTACTTTTCAAGATTAAAAGTCTCTACAGCATGTAAAAAACCAATTATTTAGAGTTGAGAGAAAAATTATTAATGTTATTAAAATTCTTTATCAATTTATTTACTTATTATCAGCACAATTGACTCATGAATCAGCAATCAAAACAATAAATGCGACAACAATAACAACTTTTTTATCATTTTTTTAATCAAATTAAACAATAATTGTAACTTTTTAATTTTAATAGATTTTTTTTAATGATTGGTATCTTCTGCGGATATAAAAAAAGAATTTTTTTCTTCCCCCGACCTAGGGGGAAGCCAGAAAAAAATTTTTTGTGATTATAATTATTTTTTTTTTTCAACTTTTACTAGTTGGCCAATAATCAACATCTTTTTTAATTTTAATTTTCTCCTATTAAATGGTCAAAAACAGGATAGAACTGAGGTAAAAAAGTGGGTTGATGGGTGGGGGGAGAGTTTAAAAAGGGTACTCTAATTTGTATTACCTAGACATAGCAAAAAAATGGCCATCATGATAAGTATAATTTATATTTATCGTAAAAGTAATTGTCAATAAAAATAATTCGTGAAATTTTTAAACACCCTGGGGGTCACCATTTATCATTAGAAGAAAAAAATTAATTAAATACCCACCTACCTATGCCTTAATTGTCCTAATTAAGTTTCTACATATAATTGAATTAACTACGAAAAATAGTAAAGTGAATTTGGTTTAATTTAAAGTTCTCCCCAGCTTAAGTTTGTTGTTGTTGTATGTTTAAAAATAGTTGCTTCCTAATCACAACAAACTACTGACTGAATTTTAAATTTCAATAGATACACGGTGTTCATATGTAAATGCTTATCAACAGTTAAAGGTACCTGCTTCTATTGTCATAGATACAAAAAAGAAACAATCGTCATTGTTCCCTTTTCCAACTAAAACGCGTTCTTCTGTTTTATGATTTTAAGATAAAAGAATTGCCGCAGTAAAAAGTATTGCTTTCCACACACCAGAAAACTTTGGATAATTTTAAACGTCAAGCGTAACCCGTGTTTGTCGCGGTAAAATCACTTCTGACCCGTAATGAGCACGTTTCGCTATTTATGCCGACATATGCCTGACGACGCCGTGACTGGCGACGTCGATACTGGCGCGACGACGGGCATCCCGACGCAGTTACGTACACTGAACTGTGTAGCGTCGTGCGGCAGTCGGCGTCATTTTTTTGTCGGGTCAGTGTTCAGTTAAGAAGTATACGGCGGCTGATATGGCAAAGAGGGAAAATAAAGCAGATAGATTTCACACGGGATGGAAAGTCCTAGTTCTCAATCTTGCCGTAAGATGGAACACTGATGTAGTAGTAGAAGGAAATTGATCCGCCTATTGGTATTACCGTCAATTCTCAAACTGAGAATCACGACACTCAGGGGGTTGTAAAATTTGTTTGGGGGAGGGGGTCAAAAAAAATTTATTGTAGGTCAATCAAAACAACATTTTGAAATATTTTAACGCAAAATTGACCTCAGTGTCATCATCATCACATAAGGCATCAGTCCTAAGACTGGTTGGACACGCACCTCCATTCCTTCCTATCCTGAGCTAATCTTCGCATTTTCCTAAAACATCCTACATCCTTAAGTATTTGCGAACAGTAATCTAAACTAGTTCTATGTCTTTGACTGGACCTTCATGCCTGAGACGTATTTCGCCTATCTCTTATTGACTTCCATATCGCCCTCTGTTCTCCTACTCTTTCTAATACCTCTTCATTCCTAACCTGTTCTATCCTCGGTATCCTCATTATTTGCCTGTAACATTTCGAACACTTCTATTCTTTTCTTTTCCGCCGCGCCCACTGTCCATGTTTCGCACCCATACAACGCTGCGTTCCAAAAATAAATCTTTAACAATCTTTTTCGTATTTTTAAATTAATCGTTCGCGAGCATAGAAGTAATTTCTTTTTATTGAAGGCGACTCAACCCTACGCTATCCTCTGCTTTATATCCCTACTACTCCTTCGGTCCTGACTTTTCTGACTTCCTAGATACTTAAAATCAGCCACTTCTTCTAATGTTTCGTCTCCTATCATTACATTTGCACCAGTGTACAAGTAGGTAATAATTTTTGGATGAAGCTCCAAAGTTATCGTAAAATATTAAAATTTCAAGATCTCCTTATCTTAAATCTAGACAAGACAAATTGGTAACACTTGGATTTTGGAGTTAAAATATTTCAAAATTGTGATGTACTAAGATAATCATCTGGCTCTAATTTAGCAATAAATGATACTTCGAAAATGACTATCTACTCTTTTGATTGTTTTCTCCTTTTGCTGACTGCTGAGGCAATACTGACACTAGTTTTAGTCGCAAAGTACATTACATATAATTGATCATTTTTTTATTTTCTCTTGACTACTGCTATTTATTAAAATCACCAGATTCCAAATATCAATCTCTCTGATTTCGTAATTTTCAATCAGAATTATAGCTAGAGAGCTGAATCATTCTCGTTCCACATTCAACATTTAATTATTTTCAATTTTGATAAAGATCTTCCTGCCATTGCAAGTAACTGGAATGGTCAGAAACAAACAGTAAGTTATAAGGAGAAACAACTAGTCATACAACACACACACACAATCAAGAAGAGTTCGATTATAGAAATCGATTCTGAAATACTCACTCTTCATCAATCAATCAGAGAAAGATGTTGCTTTTATAATTATTTGTCAAATCAATAGCAGTGCTCTTCAAGCTTTCGTAGTCCTCAAGTTTTAGGAGTTCCTTATTTTTGGCAATCCATAAATGAAATGTTGCTTACTGAAATTCAATTTTTGTTTGTATTAGTGAAGACTATCTTTTTTTTTTTTCAGAAAGAAATTGTTTTAAAATAAGAACTTTTAATATTTATCAATAACTCAAATGACAAAAACATCATCACCTTCAGGGTATGATTCTAATTAATTTAGCAAATGTCAAATACTTCTTGTTTTCCCAAAAAAATGTCAATGACATGCTCTTGCCATTTCATCCCATAAGCAAATGGTACACACAGATAGTTTGTATTTGGTATATTAATCTCTTAAAATACCGATAAAATTCACGTCATCGATCCGACCATAATTTATAGGGGGCATGTCCCATGTAGCGTGCGAGCCTCATGAGGCTAATGAAGGGCCATGCCGATATAGGGACTTGCCCGTAGATTGCTCATGAAAATTTCACCGAAAAAAGTGGTGATACTAAAATTAGATTGCCTTGGGTTTTTCATATGGGTCTTAAGGGCCAAACCTATCACCTGTATAAACATACAATTAAATCTAGCTTATGGGGACTCGATAAGACAAATCCGTTTGAAAATACTCTCTGTAAAATGAAAAACTTAAAATAATATAATAATAATAATAATCCCCTTGCCCAATTATGAAACCTTTTATATTTGCAACGAACCAGCAAGTGTACTTTCTGATATTGTTGTTATCTTATTATAAGACAACTGAAAACAGACGCATCAGGTCGAGCAACAGTAAAGCGATTGCAATTTAAAGTATTATTGACTACAAAACAGCCCATAACACTTAAGAGCAGACAATTTTACAAATAAGTAATATGTGTATAGGTATATTGTATTTTTTTCATAAATAGATAATAAAGTTCATTTTTCCAAAAATTTTTAATGAGTTTGCAATAATTTTTTCCCGCGGGGGACACATGCGGCATTCTTTCTGATGCGCAAATGCGACAAGGCGTTATACGCCTCTTCCTTGTCCTAGGGGGCAACCTGATGGGGCACACATGAGGCAGTGTGGTTAACCACTCAGGGACCCTACCTGCACCCCCCTCAAAATTCTAGTCGGGAATGGTTTCGTGTTCCATATAGAGTTAAAATTTCAATTTTTCTATTATTGTTTCTTAACAGTTTGTATCCGTTAACAACGAAACTCCATCGTAGTGCTGAAAATACTGCTCGTATTATTTTTCCTTCGTGTCAAAGGTAATATCATCATTTAACTGGCAAATCGTGGGCAGGTGATCCTGGATTTTTGACGTGACAACGTCTTATAATTCGATGGAGCCCGGCTGCACGCACGAAAAAACATGACTCATGCAGCGTTACCCCGCTCTGAGGCGTTTCATTTATAGCTTGAAGTGCAAGCGAGAGCGCGGAACGAGCGACAAAGAGGCACAATCGGCCTCCGCGTTCGGCAGCGTTCGACATCTGTCTCTCTCCTACTTGAGTGAGCGATGCGTCCGCGTGGACAGCTGCTATACAATAATACATTTCCATTTACCTCCTTCTCTATATCCATANTCTATTACTTAAAATAAAAACCCTCTATAATTTAAACGAATAATTTGGGCATCACACCTCAGTAAGCAGTGAAAAGTGGTTTGAATAGGGAGAAAGTCTTCTATGTAAAAGACGAAGAATTGCTGAATTTCCTAATTTAAAAAAATTCTTGTTTACATGGTTTAGACAGTGTAGAAATATGTAAAAACATTAGTGTTAGTGGACCTATACTAAAGGAAAAAGCTGAAGCGTTTGCTAAGTCACTAGAAATCCATAATTTTAAAGCTTAAACTTAAACCCTTAGTAAGTAAAAACCTCAATAACAGAAATTATTTTACGTTTCCTTTGGTCTTTATCTTATCGAGGTTCTACTGTATATAAATATATTTCAAGGCATCATTACAATTGGATATCCTTTTATTTCGATAATAACGCAAAGTCAAATTTCTCATAGAGATGCTAGTATTAAAACACATTTCACACCGTTTCTTACGCAGCATTTCCTAACCCCCTTTAAAAAAAGACAGGGGAGACCACGTGTAAAAAGGAGGAAAAAGCAATAGAAAAGCGTTCTGTAAGGGATCCAGCGAATAATTATGTTGCTAATATCTAATGGTAGCAGCTAATGTATGCAGTAACCGTAAAAATAATTATAATTCATTAGATTCTAACGGAAGTTTGCTTAAGCGTATACGGGGTGGTTGGTGTTTGTCTGGAGCCGCAGCCCTACCCCTCGATCCGTGGCTTTCTTGACCCCCGTGCACCCGACTCGTAACAAAAGAATAAAATATGGTCACAGATCTCTTCCTTAGCAGCTTCCACGTATAAATCTCGACGGTAACAATGCCTTTATACGTGAACTATTTTTCGTTTTTCTATTGAAAAGATCTAACTCAGGAACCGATCTAAGAAGGGCCCCGTCCGTCCCTTCTTTTTTTCTATCGCTTGCTTGCTTATTCGAACTTGCACAATATACATAAATATCGTCGGAAACTGCTACTGCCACATATGAACAAATGTAAACGCTATGTGTGCTTTATTATCATTAGGTATAGTTGTTATAGTAACGTATACACTTACGGAAAGTTGGTAACTGTTTCGTCACCTGCATCTTAATAAAATACAGCTGTCGGCTCAAGAAACTTTACAATAAAAATATAAATATAAGTTTTGCATGAGGAAGCACACGAATAGGAAGAAATTGCAATAAATGGTAAATGCTGTATCAACGTCTTACAACAAAAAAACGATTACACAGGTCTGCGATAAAAAAGTTTTTTGTAAAAATTTATCTTAAGCATGCAAATGTTGGTCTATAATTTGCAAATATTGTTTTAACCTATCACGTCACATTTTTTTCTGTATGTAGATTGATATATGTATATATATATAGCTTTTTGAATCGACAAATTTATTTGTTTTTTCACAAAATTCATTTTATAGTTTATATTTCTACTTAATGCTCTCTGACTGAGCATTATATTGTCTTTTATTTTATTTTAGATAGTCTGAAAGTAACTATAATCGTTTACATCGCCTGAAAAAAAAAAATAGTTTATAGCGCGCCATTATTGAGAGATATATAATATTAACGTGTAATAAAAGATTGTGTTTCATTTATCTTTAACTATGGCTTCTTGGAGTTGTAAAAACAATTCAAATGTATTTTTTTACATTTGCGGACAATATACAATAGTTAAGCAAATATTGAATATAACAGACTTTGTAAAAAATGCTTATGAATGAAGTTGTGTTCCAAGATAAACACTGAGTTACGGTAAAGTAAGCCGGTTATGTGTGGAAATGTTAAGACAGTGGACTTATGGTAAATCAAAATCATTGTTATTCGGTGTTTCTATGTCCAAATTAGAATGCAATTGGAAGTCGGAGTGAAAAATGTCATCAATACGATTTTGAAAGATCCCGAAGAAGTATTGCTTCCATCACGTTACATTAAACTTTGTTTGTAAAGGCATTTCGACTTGACCAACGGTGATTATTTCATGTGTAGATATCAAGCTCATGATATGTAGAGTCAATTCAAAGATGTTTTTCTTGTTTATTTTCGATCTTTCCATGCTTTAATATTGTCGGAGGTATTTTTAACCAACACCATCGAAAAGAGCATCGTTAAAAATATAGAAACACTGATTATCGAATATTGTTTCATGGCACTCATTACGTGGCAAGGGTTCAAATGGAAATGTGTTCTCTGAGCATTTATGGGTTAATGTGACGTGATATACACCATATGAATATCGTTTTCTATTACTTTTAAGACAATTACGACAAATATTAACAATTTAAGAAAAAAGCTTTTAAAAAACAATTTCGCAGACCTGTGTAATTAGAAATTTATATTCGTAGAAATCAGCATCTTATCTTTAGCGATAAGATGGTAATCACGAAACACAGTTCACATATTCTGGATGTACTGGGAACAGCGAAATTCTCTTCAATATCCTTCCGTTACTACCCCAGCATTCTTTGCATTATGCGGAAACCATAATCATACCTAATTCATGACTTCCAGATACGATACCAAAATTGGAGCGTTTGATTGGGATCTCAATATGCAGCTGCACCACAGGGGCGGAAGACAGCTCTGTAGTCAAGAGTATCGACACTGGCGGACTACTGGAGTCGCATTTACTTGGATGGAGTGCGACTTTTCAAAACCAAATCGTTCCTTTGTGACAGGTACAATTACAATATATATGTGACGTATTTTTACAAAACATTAACTACGTTTAGTAGAATGAGGATTCGGGCTATAGGGCCGCGGTCTAAGTGAACTATTTTGTCCAGACGTTTCGTCAGCTACTGCGGCTGACATCCCCAGTGGTGGTGCTACGTCGACAACGTGAACGTAGATTATATCTCGAGGTCTCGACAGCGACTGGGTGACAGTCCGAATCTTCATTCTACTATGGATTTCGGCCGTGAAAGCCGTTGTTATTAACTATTTTTGTACATACCTTCCACCAATAGTAATATGATTGCACCAATGATGCATTAGCTTCATCATCTTTATTGTAAAGAAGCTTTTTTCTTAATATTTCAGTAGGTTTCCCACAAATCCTTTCAACTCTTAATTGTTGGTGAACTTCTGTTGTTGCAATGCCTCCTTGAGTCGATTACACAAATTAAAATTTGAGGTAGTTTCTCCTACTCCATTTTGTTGGTGGTTTCTTTGGTTAAATGGGCAGTATGAAGAAGGCAGTAGAGCGTTATTATGCAGGAGAACCACATCGTTTCTGGAAGATCCACTGTCTTTAGAAGCATGGCTGAGTAGTGCGCTTTGTTCACTGTTCCAGGCAAATAGCAAAAGGTCTGACCGTTTGTGTATCTCGAAATGTGACCACCGTTGCTTTTCCTAATACTGATACTTTAGTTTTGGATTTTTTCCTGGCCAAGAAACGAATACACTTCTATTTTATGCTTTATTTTTTAGATTCTGGTTCAAAATGACCAATCCAGGTTCATCACGCATAATCTATGTAAAGAAAATATCATGTTTCCTTTCGTAATATTCTTCAAAACTCTGTGCACACTATGGGTCTAGTGTCCTTTTCTTATCGCATTAATTATTTCGAAACCCACCTTTCACTCTCGTTTTACACTAGGTACTAAGCTTCTTTTTGATGAAGTTATGAACTATATCGACACCTACTTTAAGTAATTCTGCTATAAATTCAACTACTGGGACATATTGCTATTCGTAATTTACCGAGATCCAACTATATTTAAACTTTTGTTTTAGCCATTCTTAACACATTAACTAGATTAAACTACGTATTATACGAATATGAGCTGGCTTTTCATCTTCAGAAAGCATCCACCGATCACTGAACGTCGTTCAACGAAAGTTGAAGTATCAATTAGACGTACTATTGTTAAAGGGGGTTTTGGGATTCATCACCATAAGATCGTCGGTCCTAGACTGGTTAGACACGCACTTCCAATCTTTCCTCTCTTGATTAGACCTTCATGAGAAGGAGTTCTACTAATCTATCTCGCCTATTTCTCATTGACTTCCATAGAGTCCTTTATTCTCCTATTCTTTCTAATACCTTTTCATTTTTAACCATCTCTATCCATGGTATCCTCATCATTCGCCGGTAACACCACATTTCGTACGCTTCTAACCTTTCCTTTTCCACCGCGCCCACCGTCCATATTTCGCACCCGTACAGCGCCGTGCCCCAAACGTACACCTTTAACATCTCTTTCGAATTTCTTAATTAACCATTCGAGAGTATAGAACTGATTTGGGCGACTCCTTTCGTCCTGAGATATCTGGCTTCCTAGATATCGAAAATCAGCTACTTTTAATTTTTCGTCTCCTATCTGTATATTCGGTCATTCCCTACTTTTTCTTCCCTTTTCTGAAAAGTATTTTTGTTTCAGTTTTATTTATTTTCATACAGTACTGATCTGTCAGTACCGCTTCCACTTTATTTAAAGCTATCTCTAATTCCTCCTTGCTAGATGTCAATACTGCTATATCATCTGCAAATCTAAGCATACTAATCTTTTGCTCCTGTACCTATATCTCTCCCTACAGGTGTGCTGTTTTTAATGATGTTGATCGTATTTTCATTGTATAGATTTCTTCCTAATATTTACTTCCCTACATTTTGGGATTATGACAATAATTTTTATTGATGAACAAACGAATTTGCATTCCAATGAGATTTTTGCTGTCCAAAACATACCATACTCCCATCACCCATTATTTTTAAGTGCTCAATTATTGAATGACTCCGTATATTACCTGTATGGTTCTTATTTTGTTGTTGGTGCCTGATATTCTTAATGTAAACATTAGCTTATGTGAGGGTCTAACAAACACGAGAAGAAAGAATGTAAAACGTTTCCTACATAAAAACGTAAACCTTTCCGAGACCAAATTAAGTCAGTTTTCATTAAATCTGATCAAGAACCGTTTTGCAAAACACTAAGTTTCCAACAAAATCAAAATCTGTTGAAATCATCTCATTTTAGTAGTACTGTTTACTGACAGGTAGGTAGACAACCAACGACTAAAAGCTTACTGAACCTCTTTTTTGCGACTTTTATAACTTTTTATAATTTAAAAGTCTGCTTTTGTTTATTTGGAATAGGTGTTTTTCCAAATGGAAAAAGTTACCTCCATTACGGGTATCTTGGAGACATACTCACTGGTCCTTTTGCGGCGTACGGGTTGGAGTGCGAAGATAAGGAATTTTTGAAAAGCTCCAATGGTCAAAACGTGCATAGAGCCACCGATGTTACAGAGAGAAATCTCATGCAAATATTTCACGAATTGGAAACACAAGATAAATATAGTCATCACAAAGTGAACGATTACATTTTAGGGCCAGCCGGCTTTCAATTGCCACAAGAACGTGTAGTCGATTCTTACGGGGGTGGTTTTGAAAAATGCGTCGGAAAATGCTTTGCACCGGACGACGTAACGATTACCTTTGTATCATTATCGAAGATGGCGCTGATGAAGAACAAAGACCAATTAAAAAATAGATTTTCAATCATATATTTCGCAAGCGAATACATAAAACATTTTGATGTTGACCTTGTAAGGCACTTGGCATCGACAGGTTGTCTTTTGTTTATAGAAAACAAACTATTCAATCCAAGCGTCCGAAACGAAGAATTGCAAAAGTTTAGTGAGGAAATTCTGAACGTCGCAGAACCAATTTCGTCATTAACTGCTCCTTTTGATTGTACCAAAGATTTTTATGCTAAGTTCTTAATAAAGAGTAATTCTTAGTTTCTATGTATTTTTAATGTCTACCTTCATTTCAAAATTGAGAAAGTCAAGTTAAATTTGTTACGAGACCTAAAGTTGAACATAACCACAAATTTACAATGAGTTAAGGACAAGGATATAATCAATGACATGCAGATGAGTACCTAAAGCAAGTGAATCACTCAAGGGTATAATCCAATGTAAGAAACATCAGTTTGAGGACTGTCAGATACCGAACAGTTTCGTTATACTTCACATTTGTATGGTTTTTGTTTATATGAAACTATTAAAATTCATTGGATTATTAAAATAAATTTAATAATTACAAGAAAAACAAACAATTCATCACTGTCTAGTCTGACTAGTTTTTTTTTTCTAAATTACATGGGCCATGTATCAGTTCTTTCGTCATTATCAGGGTGTCTTCAATCCTCAAGCACTTTCACTTCTTCCTATCCTAAAGCAATCTTTATATTTCCCGAAAGCTAGAACATCCTTCATTCCTTACTGCTTGTGAGCAATTTCAGCTTCTACTATCTCTTAGTTCGTTTTATTGAATAATATTTGTTTTCTCCAAGTTTTCTCCAAACAAGGCTCAACTCAAATTAGTGTTTAGTACGTCAACTTGCTTGGCAGGAGTGACTGTAAATAGTCATGGTGTTGATCGACATATATTACAAAATTTGAATGTTAATTTATAAAAAAGAATGAGGAAATGCAGCTTGACATTGTAATCCAACAAATATTAGTTACTTAAAAAATGAAACCCAACAATATGCTAGTCTAAAAGTGATTGAATTTATTCCATTGGATGGGGATTATGTTACCTTCGAAGTGGTGAGGGTGGTTTCTGTTGTTTGTAAAATACCTTAGATACCTCACGTCACAGGAGTACAAAAGAGTGATAATCCAGTTTCCTCTGTAATATTTTATTTCTATTACTTATCTTTAATTCAATATTCTCACCCATACGTTTTGTTTCGTAAAACAGTTGTAAAAAAGAACCGTGTAATATCAGAAATGATTATAATAAAAATGTCACTTACCTAGTAAAATCTGAACTTCATCCCGTGGAAAATGCACACCCTTTAAAAGACGGTATTTTGGGATTATTTTGATATACGTCTTTCCTTAATTGAATGTTTTACATACATATTGTTTATAAGAAAATAGATAGATAGATAGATAGCTTTATTAAAAACATTATGTTTTATATATACAAAAGGTGCAGTTATATTTACATTTACTTATTTTCTCTTTTCTACTTTCTCGTTTTTCTGCTATTTTCCTCCTTATTCATATTTTTCTCATCTTATTTAGACCATCCTTTCTTTCCATTTGAATTTTCCCATTTCCTACAATATATACAAAGTACAATTTTTATTAATTTTCTTCTCCTGCTATTTTTCTCTTCCACAAGATTTCTCTCATCCTTTTCATGTTGTTCACTCCTTCCAGTTGAAGTTTCCAGCTTTTTGCAGAACTTCCCGTTTCCCCACATCGCTCAAAAATGTGTCCAAGCGTCTCTGGCACCTTTCTACATAATCTGCATAATTTCTTTTCTTCTTCCTCCCAGTACCTTGACGCTCTATTTTCACTTCCCAATCTGAATCTTGCAGTTAATTGTAGGTGGTTTTTTCTCTTTACTCCTTCATCTTTCAAATAATGAGGTTTTTCTTCTCCTTCTTTCCATAATATCTTGTACTCTTGAGCGAATTTCATGTTTCTCATTTTCTCTCTCCTTCTTTGTTTGTCAATATCTTTAGTTAAGTTTTCTAGTTCCTTCCATACATTTCTCTCATTTTCCAGCTTCCATATATAATGTTTGATTGACCATCCTCTCTCCATTAAAAAATTCTTTCTTTCTTTTTTCCATCTTTCCCTTGTGGTTTTCTTTTCTTCCTTTTGCAAGAGCGCAATTTTGTCCTTAACTTTTACACATTCTTTTAGTATTGCGTTGCCTTCGGAATTTAATATTTTTTCTTCGTACTTTAAGGCCCTTTTTGAATATTTTATGGTCAGTTTTTCATATTTTGTTTCTTCCTGAAGAAGGTATCTCGGAGTACTCTTATCTAGCTTTAGTGTCCATTTAATATATCTGTCCTGAATACTTTCGATTTCTTTTCTCTCTTCCCATCCCCAGATTTCTGCCCCATACATTATTATACTTTCTACTAGTGTCTCGAAAAGAAACATTCTCTTTTTCCAGCAATCTCTTAAGTTTCTTTCTCCTATTCCCCATACTTTTCCCATTACACTTAATGCCTTCTTTTTCAGATTTTTAATGTGCTTGTCTACTCCATTATTCCTCTGTAATATGAAGCCTAAGTAATTAAATTCTGTAACCTCTTCGATTGTTTTTCCGTTCCATTGGAATTCGACCTTTTTCTTTCTTCCTCCTGCCTTCTTCCCTCTTAAAATTTTTGAGTTGTCTGTATTTAATTCCAACCCTCTTTCCTTTATGTATTTGTTGAATTTTGTTAACATTTCCCTCATTCCTTTCCATAAGGAAATATAGTCCATGTTTTAACGCTACGTCTACGAACTAAGCTGCAATATGCCCGGTGCATCCGCCATATCTTTTTAATAATAATTGAACAATTTTCGGCGTTATAATCTTGATGAAACGTTTTAATAAAATATAAGTCACAGAATACTCGGTTTGTTTCAACGCTCTGAGAGTAGAACACATTAAAAAGCAGAAGCTCCATGGTCATAATACAATACTAAACGTCCGAAATACTCTTAGGGAACAGTTACCTTTTTCAGGCACTGAACAGTTCACCTCAAGTCTAAAGTTTTTTGAATCAGATACTACATATATTTATTAGTTGCTATTCTATTACTTGTATGTTTTTTGACAGTAGCGGCTCTCTGATGAGAGCAAACGGACAATATAAATAATTAAACAGAACAAATTAAACGGCGCGACGACTGAGTGTGAAAATTGCAAATAAATATTTAAGTATTGATTACTACCTATTCATACTCATTCTCCGATCTACACAGCTGGGATGACCAAAGACAGATCATTGATTGGTTTAGCCCTCTAAAATTGGCATAGTCCGTAATGAAACTGTCTTACTAACTTGACTAGAGCGGTTGCTGACAGAACGCCTACTTTTACTCACGACGGACGTTGTAGGGAATATCGTAAACATTAGAGAAGAGATGACAGGCAGGAATTGCAGCGGTCAATAATAAAGAAAAAGGAATAACATTACACCAATTCATGTGCAACAAAAAGAGATGCAGACAAGCAGAATTTGAGCACGCTGCCAGCTTCGGACTTTAAAGAATGTTCCCTATTCTCAGGAATTTAGGAAAGCAAAGGCGCTTGTTTAAAGATATAATTCCAACCAGGCAGAAAACCGACCCTAATCTTCTACGTACCTAAGTAACCTCTTACCGTTGCACTGAACCGTGCGTCATGGCTTAGAGGTTTAGACCATTGCTTAGCATTCGGGAGGATGCTGAGTCGATTCCGGGTCCGTCTGCTTTGGTCTAAGTTTTTCTGTGGTTTACTTGGATATTCACATATTCACTATTTCTTTTTTTTTAGGAAAACAACCGCTAAATGTACATGTATTTATTTGGAGTTCCGAGTCTTTGTTTTACATTTAATATCGCCAAGGGAGAAGTGGACAATATTAATAAATAGTCTAAGTGTTAAGTGTTGTATGGCCTAGCGGTTTAGAATATTGCTTAGCATTCGGATCACTTAGGCAAATGCTGGAGCAGTAAAATTAAGCTTTCATTCCTTTCTGTCTTTATTTCGTCCGTTTAATTTTTCTCACCCGAATGACTACCCACCCACAGAGGCTGAAGAGGGCCTTCCGTCCTACCTTCCGGTGTAGTCCGGAGCGACTGCCCGCCCACCAGCATTAGCGGCTGGTGGGAATGAAACACATAAAGGTTTTTAAAAGTTTTTGCTGCACTGATTACTGTTACTCGGTTATCTCTTTTCATTTTGTCTGTACTACTCATGAAGCATTTCCTAACTTAACAAGGGCGTGCTCAAAATGCAGAATAAAACTACAGTCCTAAGTGACAACAAGGAAGGAGATACGTCTATTCTCACAGATAATTTATTGCGAACATCGCCAATTTTGATTTGATTTTACTTTAATGTCTTCATCTTTTTGTCTTCTGTCCATCTTCCCTCATCATCATCCACCTACTCCTACAAATACTAATGCAGATTAATGAGTAGCTTTCACCCTACCCACTGCATTGTATCAGTATGTGTAGGCCAGTGGGACAACTCACCCGCCAACTGTAATTGATAGAAATTAAACAAACACTTTTTTGTGTATTCAGTAGTAGATAAAGTTTGTGTATGCGGCGATTAGATAGGCGATTATTTGCTCTGATGTACCTATAGTCCAAAATCAATACGAATTATTAAAGGGCAGAATATCCACCACCTCAATAATCGGACTTAAATCGCTAAATTTGAAAACAACTTTTTAATTTTTGAGGATAACTGCATTCGTGTGAGCTGAAAGACGCGTCGGGCGAATCAGGAAGTAGGATGTATAGCGAACAGTGCGGATAGGTGAAAGGAGAAGCAGTTTTTTATAAAAGTAATGAACCGAGCGGCATGACCTAGAGACCTGGAGGTTTACACCACGGTTTAGCATTTGGGTAGGATACCGGTTCGATTCCGAGGTCCGTCATCTGTAATTTCTTTGTGTCAATGCCGGAGCAGTAATATTCGACAGATAATTATTCATTCTGTTCTGTTTTCATTCCGTCTGTCTCATTTTTCTCATCTTAACCATCACCCCCCATTTTCACGGTTCTTAAAAGGAAGCTGGAGGGGGCTTCCACCTATCCTGGTCCGGAGGGAAACACCCAAAAGTTCTTTTGACACGTAAAATCCTAAACCATACGGCTGAAGATGACCCAATCAAACGGATGTGAAACTCTTTGAGGGAGAGGGGTTTTAGCTGGTAGGCGCTCCATCAGAGCGAATCCAATAGTACCCAGTCATACGAACGACAGCAGGTGTCTTTTGAAGATCTCTTTTCTTTTACGAAAACATAAAAACGGCATGAAATAATAAAGGTTTGGACTATTGCTTAGCATTCGAGAGGACACCAGTTCAATTCTGCGTCCATTTGTCCTTGGTCGAAGTTTTTCTGTGATTTCATCGATCACCTGGGTAAATGTACTAAATCTTCATTTCTCTTCTATCTCATCATTTTCACCTAAACCATCACACACACCATCCCCACGATTCCCAAAACGAAGACGGAGACGCCCTAATTTCCGGCATAGTCTGGAGGGACTGCCCGCCCGCCGGTATTATCAACTAGTGGGAATGAAATACCCTAACGTTTTTCGGCGCAGTCTCCTTACTAAGATCAAACCTTCTAATCGGAGCAACACAAGTTCGATTCTTCATCCGTATTTCTTTTTGGTTTCCTTGGACCATTTAGGTAAATACTGAGGCAGCAATATTCCACGGATGATGAGATAATCATACACGTTTCTATTGTCTTCATTTTATCCATCTCATGATACATCTCCTCCAACATCTTCCACTGCTTCCCACAATTTCTGAAAGGAGGCTGAAGAGAGTTTTCCGTTCTACCTTTCGCTTTGCACCAGAGTTTGGATCGAATGGATTGTCCGCACCCTCCTGCATTAGTATCTGGTGCGAATATTTTTTTTACATCAGAGAAAAATCCGTCGTTTAGTTTTCTTTACAAGATCAACACTATAGCGGTACGCGACCGGCTCGCAGCACACGTAACCTTTTTAATCAAGTCGAGACGACAGTGTTTAATAATTATTATATTGTCGTGTGGTGTATTCTGTTACACACACACACACACATAGTTTCACAGAGGCGGAGGCGTCTCTTCTGTAGCACATACATATACACAAAACACATTCTTGCCGGAGTACATACAAGCCGCAGGTACGTTTGTGTGTGTGTCTGTGTCTGTAGAAGTACGTTGGTTGGCATTGCTCGGTTAGTCGCCTTAAGTTAAGTCAGGAAAGATCATCATCGGCTGACTAGCGGACAGCAACGATTGGTGTTGGGAAACCAGTCAGAGTGGTCGTTGTCAGTCGGTCGGTAGACATGCGGTCGGGTGGTACGCGTTGAACGAAGATAGATCGATAATAAACCGGGAACAACGAGATCGATCGGTGGTTTTTTCTTTCACGATATCGCGGAAAAGTGAATGAACGTGAATAAAATTCGCGTTCGACCGATCAATAAACCTGTTGTGCGTAAGTGTGCGCGATTTTTGAGAAGCTGTGTGTCTCATAGGTACCCATCTATTTTAGCATGAATTAAAAAGGTGAGTCTCCCATGTGGGTACCTTTTTTCCATACTAGCAGTTTCTTGAGCAACTTTCAAACACCAAATCCGCATACTTCTAAGTCGAAATACTACGAGGGTTATTTTAGGAAGGCGATGTCAGTAAATTTAAATTGAACATAAAATTTTTTAATGTTCTTCATCCAAAATATCTTAATAGCCTGTCAAAATTAATCCAAACAGAATCGGCGCTTTTACTATTTTTGGTAATCGATTTCTTGGTATTTTTTTAAATGCACGATATGAGGTCTGCTTTATGCTGCATGATGAAGTTAGTGACAATGAGACAAAATAGACCTTTCACGGTATTGGGGACTTCGCCTTCCGAAATTGACCCGACCAAAAATATTATGCTGTAGGTAAGTTAAAAAATTCCGACCGCTCCAAGGTGTATTGTTGTAGATCTAGTTGTTGGTATTATGTCACTGCAGCTTCGAGACGAGTTTTTTTTTCTTCAGCTGGCTCTTCTCAATGACTTGACTGGCGGCACTGGCTAAGTTTTTGTTTGTACAATACGTATACACATACCAAAGGTTGTCCTCGTTATGTTCTACTTACTACTGTATTAATCTTCCATTCTGGACACTTCCTGATTTTTACTGTTAGTCAAAGTTCGCCGGGTTCTCATTGTTTTCTTTTGTTACCTTAAGTCGTGGGAATATGCACTTACTGGAATTCTTTAACGTTTAATGATTTCCTGAAATATTAAATTCTGTGTAGATAAGTATTTTGGTTGTTTATATTTTCTCTGGGATGTTTTTTCCTAATTGTTCATGGAATATCGCTATTCCAAACGTTTCGCTGTTCCTTGTTGAGGGGATCTTCAGTAGTGACTTGGCAGATGCTGGGTTTAGACTGACACCTGCCACATCACCACTGAAGAACAGCAAAATTGAATAACCTAACATCTCGAAAAACAATATATGTACAATGATCATGAAAATGATGTAAATCCAACAATATATTATAAGAATACACAAATTATCAAAATTCTTTTTACTTTTTTCCAGTAGAACAAATTATGAGATTAGCTGTTTGAATTAAAAGTTTCTTCTGGTAGGTATTTCGAATTGAATCAATAAATGATTTCGCATTTCCATTTGACCTTTCAACGTTTATTCGATTGTCTTATTCTTATTATTAAAAAAATTTAAATACATTCATACGTATTAATCTCATTTATAAAAAATACATTATAGATAGCCTGTCTTCGGTTAATTGAAATGAAATAATCATGTCCGTACAGTCCTTGAACAGAAAAAGAAAAGAATTTTTGAATTTGCAAATCACAATGCCTGATGTTTCCGGTTTTACCTAAAATGGGCACCTTCAAAGTATTTTAATTGAACGAGTCAATAGTCAGCTAAACTGGTAATTATAATAATTTTTTTCGGTTAAGAGCTAGCGTGGAGTTATTGTTTAAATTGTTATCTTTATGGCGTCTAATTAAACTTAGACTATAATATAAAGCATTCTTCTTTTAACTTAATTCATTTTAATTAATGTTATCAGGAAGATCATCTGCGGAAGTTACTATCATCTAACAATAAGATACGCAGTACAAATATTACAATATGTATACGTATCTATGTAATTATATTTGTAATTGTTCACATACTTAATTAATTAAATTATTATTGCTAAAAAAAAATATAAATCTGACATAAAAAAATACAATCTGCCTAGCAGTTCATATTTGAAATAAAATCACTGAAAATTCGATAATAATTATGTGCTTGTTCAAAATGATATCTGTAGCTTATTAGTCTAAATAATATAATAAATATCTAATATACTATTTACTATACTCCTTCAGTTGCTCTTTATGAACTTCTAACTAAATACTAACAGATTTAAATGGAAATAGAAAAAACTAATAACTAATGATACCTAATATACAGAACTTAAACCTCGTTATGCGGTCAGACAATATAGTAACATCTTCGGTTGTAGGACCCCTCGTAGATGACGTTACGGTGGAAATTTTTAGTAAAAATAGCTTACTACATGCTAGCTTTATTTTACACTGATGTTATTAATTTTTGCTACCACGATTCTAGTCTGTGTTGACCATGCAACATCTTAACGGCAAATGACGCTTCGGGTGCTACCTTTTCTGTACCAGGGTTGTGCCTCGCATGATCAAAGCAGACAGGCGCACTTACGCACGATTTATCGATTTGTATCCAATGAAGATTTGCTAAACAGGGGGTCACAAAACTTCCATCTTACCCTACCGAAAGAGCGATATATTTGATGTTTCAAGACGCTACCGGCTCCAGTGTGTATGAAGTTTTACATGGGGGTCGTGTTCAATTTGATCCCTGAAATCAGTAAATATCTTTGTACTTTCGGCAGGGGTTTGGTTAAAAAGCATACACAGGCCTTGGGAAGAAAGAACGTCACCCCCTCTTGCCTTCCGCTCGGGTGATGATTCACACCCGGAAGGGAATGTTCTATCTTCCCTTTACACTTTTCAACGTGCTTTATGCCGAAAGTACGGTATATTTCTTTGATTTTAGGAACGAAAGCACTTGGGTGACAATTATTCTAATACTCATACATATTACCTAGGTACTATGTTCCAAAATAGGATTGTTTAATGTAAATAAGATCTCGATGTCATCATCACCATATGCTCGGTCTACTTCGAAACGCCACGAAAGTGTGGAACTTGTTTTATCATTTTTCAGATTGTTTTTCATCCTAAATTTTTTCTGTAGGTGAATTTGTAGTTCCATTTGAGGCTGCTGGATATTTTTTTTTCACATTGAAGACACGTGATGGTGTTTAAGTTAAGTTTAATTAGAATATAAAAGATAGGAGTACAAAAAGGATGTGTTGCAGACAAAGGAAACTTGATGACTTGTTAAATGAATCAAACTTAAGTCTGCAGACACTATCTCCCGATCTATCCCTTAACCAATAGAATTTAAAATTATCCTAACCGAAACATTCAGATAGTCCCAAAACGTTTATAGTTACTCCAAAGGGTCTGTAGGTATGTTTTCATATATGTGATATGATCCTTTTAGGATCACTAATAATTTACTAATTCAGTAGACTGCGTCTCACTGACGCCAAGCTCGGGATACTACCACCCTCAAATAGAATACATATGCGAACGAACTGACCCATAACCAGAGATGTGATTTATTTGAAATATTTGCATTTAAAATGCAAATACAAAATAAAAAATACTTATTTTTTTTAATTTTTTTATCTTGTATTTAAAGTATTTTGTATTTTATTTAAAATACTTTTCCAAACATATTTTCTATATGTAAAATGCAAAATACATTTTTGCTAGTATCACCGATCAAACATTATATAAAAGTGATGAATGAATGTTGCTGACAGTGACCATTGAAGGTATTGGAAGCTTAAAAAGGGGACAAAGAGACATTTAATGAATGCCTTCTAATTCTTTAACTGAAGAGAGCCCAAAAGATTCTAAACTCCTTGGACATGGATAATCTAAAACATTGGATCGATATTATTTTCCGGGTTCAATGTCATGGTCCATGGAATTTTGAAGTTCCTAATTGATATCAGCACCTGCCAAATCACCACTTAACGTATGTTTAGCAAAGAACTATGAAATTCTATGAGTGCTTGTTTTTGTTGAAATATTATTTTTTGAAGAATTTATTCTTTAAAACAGCAGTTACCAGCTTTCGATAAAATGAAATGTTTTTGTTCATAAATTGCTGTGTTTTGCCTAAATGTATCTAAATCACGTTATGCCAATTAATCCCACAGTCGGGGTTGGCTGATGGCATAGTTCCAAACATTTAAAGTGTTTTTGAGGTTACCTAAACACTTATAGGGGCATGATCCTTCCAGGTATTGAGCAAAAATAGGAAAATCTATGCCAGAAATCTTTGGTCTCCCCTAACTACCGTACATTTACAGACAGTTTTGTAACCTCAAAAAATGTTGATGAAATTCGAATGTTTAATTATTTATCCCTTTTTAATGAAAATATGAACGTATTAGTTAATTACATACTCGAACTCGATTATTAATTAATTTACATGTTATAAGTACGAGTAATAATCCATTTATGTTGAGGAATTTATATGACTTAATTAACGCACGCGTATAAATTGACAATAAAATTTAATGACTAAATTTACATATTGGGTTAAATGATCCGTCTAGGAAATGGATGTATTTTGAATTATACATAAGTATATTAAGTATAATACCTGTAGGTATGGATCTGTTACATAATATCTACCTGTTTAATTCATTTTGACAGGTCATTGAACTTTTCATCGAATTTTTATTGTAGAGGTAGTACTTGGCTATGTATTTATCGTGGAGGTGACATTTATTTTTTAAATTAAGTACCTTTTTCAGATTGTAGGTCACTAGTTTTTAGACATTTTTTCTGTCTTTCTGTTAGTAATAGTACCTATATTGGTCTTTAAAAAAAAAATACAACGTGTAATTATACAACACGCCACTAAAATGAAACTTCTTCAAACACACAAACATACCGGGATAGGGGTTAAGGAATTGGTTTAATGTTTTATTTGTACACTATGCTTCGCACGGGTGCAATGCTGATAGTAAATATACTATAGAATGTCTTTATATACAACAATCACAGCTTTTTTGTCATTAGACAATACAAACCGGCAGGTACCGCCACAACCGCTATGTCCCTGCATTTTAAGTCTGTAATATCTAAAATATTCATTTAAATCACATGCTGTAAAGGGCCATATTGATTTATATTAAATGCACAATGTATTTAAATGTACTTAATTGGATAAGGATTAATGCTGTATTGCTTAAAATCGATTCGTAAATAAGGCATTATTTTTCGTAAAAAGTAAAGGATAAAAAATGGTTATTGTGAGTTATCCCTAAAAGATAGACATATACCATCCAGGACTTTTTCGTAGACCTTTTTAATGTGTACAATACTGTAGTATATTATTTTGATTATATCGTAGGGTTCAGCCAGCGTTTGCAATGTAAGCACAAAAAAATGTGTTTATTGACATCACATTACAAACCTCTAAAATTATCAGTGTTTCTCTACTATATTATGCATGTATTATACATATAACCCTTCCTCTTGAATTACTCTATCTATTAAAAAAAACCGCATTAAAATCCGTTGTGTAGTTTTAAAGATCTAAGCATACATAGGGACAGACAGCGGGGGAAATGCGTTGCATGATTTCGTTACATACCAACTCGCATGAAACGAACTTACCCTACCGTGCGTAAAGAAGTTTCACTTCAAAAATCTGAAGTTCATACTGCATGACCCTTACTATCTACTAATTGTTATTGTTATTAATAAGATATATTTTTTACAATGGACCTACTTATTATTAACCGTATTTTTAGATAGACATTTCATTCATAACAAATTAGCGTCGTTATCTCAAGTGTTCGTACAACAGATAGTTTTATTACTGTATGTATTTAAATTGCTATTCCAGTTTGATATTCGCATATCAAAATTATATAAGAACGTGTTTTCTTGTTCGAAAAATAAGATAAATAGAAAGTATAATGCATTTGAGAATATTCCTTTGATCCGGATGCTACAGTTGTTACTTTTCTCTTTGTAATCTGCAGAATATTCAAAATTACACTCTCGCTATTAACTTTTGCAATATTGCTAAATATACTTAACACCAGCGCAAGCTGCTCCTACGATACAAGCAACTAAGCAAAAGTATTGTTTGGTTAATACGTTAAATATTGAGTTTGGTAAAACTTAACAAATGTAACAAACAAACAGCTCCTTAGCAATGTTAATGTGTTTTTTGTTTTTGGTAGAAATTGAGCAATTTTGGTACGAATTTCGCGGCGACCCGTCTCATGCCCAAATCATTGCTGAAATCGACTGACAGTAGCCAATCGATATGTTTAGTTCCTCAGCTACTTCTCTAACGATGATTCAACGATTGGCCAATAACCTTTTCTGCAATTAAGCAGTGAAAGTCCAGTATGCATATGTTTATAAAAATATATAAGATTATCAGTTTTTGTAAAAACAATCACATGGATCTAACAGTTTTATATCATTTGTCCTTGTGTTTTCTAAACGCTTGCATTGTCCTAATTTTTAACGTTATGTCAATTAGAAATGTTTCAGATTTATAGTAGGTTGATACCTTAGTAATCCCTTCTAGACTTTATTATTATTAAATGCATTATAGTTGTTATCATATTATGTCTAAAATTATTTATTATCCGTTATTAGTTCATGAAAATACAGGCAGCATAGTTTATACACATATAAGCACTTATTTAAATGTTCCGTTTGATACGTAAATCACCGTTGGCTAATGTTTAATGGTAGGCTCGTATCTACAACGTAGAATAGTTTCGTTTCTACGTTTAATCAAAGTGTCGCAATGTGACAGTCTTGACGAATGTGCAGGTATCATGTCCTCTTGATGTTGATTGAAATAAATCTTTTTAGGAAAGATGCAGCAGAGAGAACGAATGAAAAAAGACCCTATATTGTATCTATACTCTATTTGTTGTCTACCATTTATGAGCACTGAGAAGCAAACGAGAAGCCTAATCAAGTAATTAATTATTACGAAACTAAAAAGAAGAATGATATTTTTGCTGATAACCCAGAAAAAGCTCTGCTCTCATTCGTTATTCGTTCAGAAAAAGAGAAATACAATTGATTAATAGTTACAGTCGGATGCAATATGTGTGTATAAGATTTTTTAGTGGCTACGAGTAGGTAGGCTATTTGATACGAAGAAAAATGAAAAAAGCCAGTGCTTATTAAAATCTACCTAAGTACCTAGATAATTGGTTAAATGAAGCAATAATGACAGCTGTGGGATGAAGGATGATAACATTACACCCACCTTTTGATATATTTTAATCAAACGAAATAGGTTTAATGTAGTAGAATTATATTATCTGTACAGAAGATTCCAGCAGTAGATAACAATTATTAGTCTCATTTTGTATCGGACTTCACATCTTCACGATTTTTTTTTTAGGAAAATAACCGTTAAGTGTAGATGTATTTACTTGAAAAGTTCCGAGTCTTTGTTTTGCATTTAATATTGCCAGGGAGGAAGTGGAAAATACTCGTAAGAGAGCCTAGACCATTGCTTGGCATTCGGGAGGATGTTGGTTCGATTCCGGGTCCATCTGCCTTAGTCCAAGTTTTTCTGTGGTTCCCTTGGATCACTTAGGCAGATTCTGGGGCAGTAAAATTCCACAGATAAATAATCTTTCATTCTCTTCTGTCTTCATTTCGTTAGTCTCATCTTTCTCACCCGAATCACCACCCACCCATTCCCACAATTCCTGAAAGGAGGCTGAAGAGGGCCTTCCGCCCTACCTTACGGCGTAGTCCGGAGGGACTGCCCGCCCACCAGCATTACTAGCTGGTGGGAATGAAACACCCAAAGGTTTTTTTTTGCAGTCCGCGCATATCGATCTGCAATTGTGTACCTTTCTCTAACTGAACGGGCTCTGGGACCGATACATCTGTGTGGTCATCGAACGATCGATGGGTTGCAGATCACCCACAAGAGCAGTAGTCATCTCCATGCATGCATACCTAGACGTGTGTGAATATGTTGCGGTTGTTATTTATTTGTTTCAGTTATGAACCTGCCCCACAATTCAATTAATAAAATGTAGAAGAACAATAACGCTATTTTTTCTTGAAACAGTTATTTTTTGAACCCATATTTTCACCACTTTAAAATACCTTCAGAAAACCAATACACCTTTATTCACTCTTGACGTTTTACTGTTGCCAAAGTTAACTGTTTCTGTATTCCTATTCGCGTTTATGTCTGAAGTAAGGAATTGCAATATTCGTATACGTAAGGGTGTGAAAATTTCCTCCTGCTCGATTCGACGTCTGCAACGTGACAGTGAATTTTATTCCTCTGGTCGTAATTCAAACAATGGGCCTGTAGGAAATGGAAAGACGAAATGAGTTCTTCAAGAAATTCGAATATAACGTAGACAACGTTTTCTCGTGCTGTAGGTATAAAAACAAGTTTTCTTTTTCGCCATCTGTATGAATCGAGTCAAAACAGAAGAAAGAAGTTAAAACGCCGACAAACGAGTCGTTTTTAGCAAAATGAGTCATTATACGTACTCCAGAACTACCTTCTTCCCTTTGTCTTATCGTTCGCAGAGATCTCTCAGAAATATGACTTTTTTGCGATAGGTACTTTTTTTTTTTCTTCAGCATCCCGAGTCTCACTGGAAAACTAATTCACTCGCTGCTTCTTGACATTCGTCGAACGTTTGCTTTTTTTGTAAGAGCTAACACAAGTTGTAATTTATTAGATCTTCGGGCGCCAAAGTATCAGTAGGTGAGACAGTTCTCAGATGAAATTGTGAAAGAATACAAAAATATTAAGGTACATAATGCCTATCAATGTCTGACTGGCAGCATTACTTGAACAGAGAACTAAACGTGTCAAAATTTCACATTTTGGTGTATTTTTTTGGGAATAAAAAAGGACAATCTATATCTCTTTACGGCCATAGTATTGAGTAAATTAGCTACTAGTTTTCTGGATGGCCGCACAAGAAACTTCCGGAGGTCGCATGCGATTTCGAGGTTGCACTTATCCCACCACTGCTCTAAGATGTCATTTTAGACTTGATAGGGATTACTGATTGTATAAAATACACTGGCACACACGATCCACAATTTGGATATTTTAGGTGTTCAACTGTTGGATTAGCTAAACCTGAACTTATCATCATAAAGTCATTAGTCCTAATCTAATCTTCGCATTTCCCTAAAACTAGAACAACCCACATCTTTAATTATTTGCGAACAGAAATCTAATCTAGGTTTACCTCTATCCCTCCTAACTCCCACTTCCGCATCTAATATGTCTCTGGCTTTTTCTTTTCCGCCGCGCCCGACGTCCATGTTTTGCACCCGTACAGCGCCGCGCTCCAAGCGTACGAATTTCTTATTTAACCGTTAGCGAGCATAGAAGTGACTTCCTTTTATTGAAGGTGGCTATCCTCTGCTTTATATCCCTACCACACTTTCTGTCCTGACTTATCTGACTTCCTAGATACCTAAAATCAGTCACTTCTAATTTTTCGTCTTCTATCTTTATATTCGCTCTTTCCCTACTTTTTCTTCCCTTGCCTACAAGCATTTGTGTTTGACTTTTGTTTATCTTCATACAGTACTGTTTTGTCAATATCGCTTCCATTTTATTTAAATATATTTCTAACTCCTCCTTGCTAGATTCTAATACTGCTATATCATCTGCAAATCTAAGTACACTAATCTTTTGCCTCTGAATATCTATCCCTACAGTTGTACTGTCTTTAATAATGTTGATCGCGTCTTCGAACTACCATGTATATATTTTGAACCTCGATGAACACTAAATTTTGTATAAGTATTTACTGTGTAAACTTATAGATTGTAGAATGTAGCATTAAAGCTATCTGCTATTGACAAGTAGGTAGTTCCCTGGTTCCACAAAAATGTACAAAATTTTACTTGGTAAAACACATACTGGAATTCTCATTTTAGAAACACTTAACAAACATATATCTAATTAATTCGTGTGATTCTTTCTAAATTTTATTTTAGAAACTATTTAATAAATTATTATGAGTGCCTGACCTTGATCTGTGCTTCTATCCTGCGTTTCTACCCTATTGACACAACATTTCATCGCAGTACCTACATACATAAGTGATGACGAATGAGGAAAATACCTCCCTATATACTTACCAGGCGAGGAGATTGAAAGGGAAATAAAAAAATGTATTAGACTCGATTTCAGGGCTCATAAGTATAGGTCATTCCGAAATATATCGCTTTCGAGGGTTTGCAATATTGTCCGCGTGGATCACGTACAATTTATCGCTGGCGATTGTTTCCTTACGAAGTAACGGTGTGACCGGCGCGGAAAAATTACAGCTGTGTATAAGTTTATAGCCCGTGCAATTTATACTTCAAAGGTAAAAAAAAATCGTGGAGGTAAATTATTTCCCTGCCGCGATACGTACATACGTAGTTACGTATGTAATTCACGTGTGTTAGGCAATAAAACAAGCGACACGCGAAAATCCAGCTCGGATTTCTTTTTTCCCTATTTTCTAAAGGAAACGGAAATAATAGTAACTTTTCTGCGTTAATTTCATTTCTTAAAACGCTTAATTAAAACTTCTCAGGGTGAAATTGCTTAAAATTAACATTTTTTTGGTCCGGTTTCTGAAATAAATAAAAAAAACCTTAATTAATCTCTGAGGAAGAAGAAATGAAGCGAAAAGAACATCATCAGCAGCATAGGGTTGTCAGTCTGAGACTGGTTGAACACGCACCTCCACTCTTTTCTATCCTACTCTCCTGTTTCTGCCTCTAATATGTCTCTAACAAGCCGTTCATGCCTGAGAAGATGTACTACCAACCTATCTTGCCTATTTCATGTTGACTTCCATTGCGCTCTATGTCCTTCTATTATTTCTAATTTCTCCCCATTTCTACCCTTCTTTATCCCCGCTATCTTCATCGTTCGTCTGTAATATCGCCACATTTCGAAAAATTCTAACCCTTTCCTTTCCACATCGCCCATGTCGACGTTTCGCACCCTGGCCGAGTTGTGCTCCAGACAAACCTCCAACAATCCTTTTCGAATTTCTAATTTAACCGTACGCGAGCATAGAACTGATTCCTTTTTCTTTCTTAAAGGAAAAAGAACAATGGAAAATTTTATTATCATGAATCAGCAGCATAGTGTTGTCAGCCTGAGACTGGTTGAACACGTACCTCCACTCTTTTCTATCCTGAGCTAATCTTTACATTTTCTTAAAACTAGAACATCCCACATCCTTAAAGTAATGTAATCCAGGTCTACCTCTACTCCTCCTGTTTCTGCTTCTAATATGTCTCTAACAAGCCGTTCATGCCTGAGAAGATGTACTACCAACCTATCTTGCCTATTTCATGTTGACTTCCATTGCGCTCTATGTCCTTCTATTATTTCTAATTTCTCCCCATTTCTACCCTTCTTTATCCCCGCTATCTTCATCGTTCGTCTGTAATATCGCCACATTTCGAAAAATTCTAACCCTTTCCTTTCCACATCGCCCATGTCGACGTTTCGCACCCTGGCCGAGTTGTGCTCCAGACAAACCTCCAACAATCCTTTTCGAATTTCTAATTTAACCGTACGCGAGCATAGAACTGATTCCTTTTTCTTTCTTAAAGGAAAAAGAACAATGGAAAATTTTATTATCATGAATCAGCAGCATAGTGTTGTCAGCCTGAGACTGGTTGAACACGTACCTCCACTCTTTTCTATCCTGAGCTAATCTTTACATTTTCTTAAAACTAGAACATCCCACATCCTTAAAGTAATGTAATCCAGGTCTACCTCTACTCCTCCTGTTTCTGCTTCTAATATGTCTCTAACAAGCCGTTCATGCCTGAGAAGATGTACTACCAACCTATCTTGCCTATTTCATGTTGACTTCCATTGCGCTCTATGTCCTTCTATTATTTCTAATTTCTCCCCATTTCTACCCTTCTTTATCCCCGCTATCTTCATCGTTCGTCTGTAATATCGCCACATTTCGAAAAATTCTAACCCTTTCCTTTCCACATCGCCCATGTCGACGTTTCGCACCCTGGCCGAGTTGTGCTCCAGACAAACCTCCAACAATCCTTTTCGAATTTCTAATTTAACCGTACGCGAGCATAGAACTGATTCCTTTTTCTTTCTTAAAGGAAAAAGAACAATGGAAAATTTTATTATCATGAATCAGCAGCATAGTGTTGTCAGCCTGAGACTGGTTGAACACGTACCTCCACTCTTTTCTATCCTGAGCTAATCTTTACATTTTCTTAAAACTAGAACATCCCACATCCTTAAAGTAATGTAATCCAGGTCTACCTCTACTCCTCCTGTTTCTGCTTCTAATATGTCTCTAACAAGCCGTTCATGCCTGAGAAGATGTACTACCAACCTATCTTGCCTATTTCATGTTGACTTCCATTGCGCTCTATGTCCTTCTATTATTTCTAATTTCTCCCCATTTCTACCCTTCTTTATCCCCGCTATCTTCATCGTTCGTCTGTAATATCGCCACATTTCGAAAAATTCTAACCCTTTCCTTTCCACATCGCCCATGTCGACGTTTCGCACCCTGGCCGAGTTGTGCTCCAGACAAACCTCCAACAATCCTTTTCGAATTTCTAATTTAACCGTACGCGAGCATAGAACTGATTCCTTTTTCTTTCTTAAAGGAAAAAGAACAATGGAAAATTTTATTATCATGAATCAGCAGCATAGTGTTGTCAGCCTGAGACTGGTTGAACACGTACCTCCACTCTTTTCTATCCTGAGCTAATCTTTACATTTTCTTAAAACTAGAACATCCCACATCCTTAAAGTAATGTAATCCAGGTCTACCTCTACTCCTCCTGTTTCTGCTTCTAATATGTCTCTAACAAGCCGTTCATGCCTGAGAAGATGTACTACCAACCTATCTTGCCTATTTCATGTTGACTTCCATTGCGCTCTATGTCCTTCTATTATTTCTAATTTCTCCCCATTTCTACCCTTCTTTATCCCCGCTATCTTCATCGTTCGTCTGTAATATCGCCACATTTCGAAAAATTCTAACCCTTTCCTTTCCACATCGCCCATGTCGACGTTTCGCACCCTGGCCGAGTTGTGCTCCAGACAAACCTCCAACAATCCTTTTCGAATTTCTAATTTAACCGTACGCGAGCATAGAACTGATTCCTTTTTCTTTCTTAAAGGAAAAAGAACAATGGAAAATTTTATTATCATGAATCAGCAGCATAGTGTTGTCAGCCTGAGACTGGTTGAACACGTACCTCCACTCTTTTCTATCCTGAGCTAATCTTTACATTTTCTTAAAACTAGAACATCCCACATCCTTAAAGTAATGTAATCCAGGTCTACCTCTACTCCTCCTGTTTCTGCTTCTAATATGTCTCTAACAAGCCGTTCATGCCTGAGAAGATGTACTACCAACCTATCTTGCCTATTTCATGTTGACTTCCATTGCGCTCTATGTCCTTCTATTATTTCTAATTTCTCCCCATTTCTACCCTTCTTTATCCCCGCTATCTTCATCGTTCGTCTGTAATATCGCCACATTTCGAAAAATTCTAACCCTTTCCTTTCCACATCGCCCATGTCGACGTTTCGCACCCTGGCCGAGTTGTGCTCCAGACAAACCTCCAACAATCCTTTTCGAATTTCTAATTTAACCGTACGCGAGCATAGAACTGATTCCTTTTTCTTTCTTAAAGGAAAAAGAACAATGGAAAATTTTATTATCATGAATCAGCAGCATAGTGTTGTCAGCCTGAGACTGGTTGAACACGTACCTCCACTCTTTTCTATCCTGAGCTAATCTTTACATTTTCTTAAAACTAGAACATCCCACATCCTTAAAGTAATGTAATCCAGGTCTACCTCTACTCCTCCTGTTTCTGCTTCTAATATGTCTCTAACAAGCCGTTCATGCCTGAGAAGATGTACTACCAACCTATCTTGCCTATTTCATGTTGACTTCCATTGCGCTCTATGTCCTTCTATTATTTCTAATTTCTCCCCATTTCTACCCTTCTTTATCCCCGCTATCNAAAACTTTAGGTTAGGGATCGTCCATAAAATACTTCACTTGAACTCCTCCCTCCCCTTTGAGGCGCTAAAATAATATTGATGAACTGCTAATGTCACATTTCTTTAAATTCCCCCCCCCCTCCTTTCATAACTCGTCACGATAATCAAAGTCCCTCCCTCCCTTAGATTTTATTATATATAAAATTTATATCAAAGTAGTTACTAATTTTAAGTACCTAATAAGTTTTATTAGACTGTAGACCAGATTAGACATGACATGGTGACCAAGTTTTGCAAAGAACCACTGATGAGCGTTGTAGCATTATTTTGTCTACGAAGCGACCGACATAAATGGTTTTTAAATTTACGTTATTAAAATTTTGACACCGTATTAAATTTATTTGTTGCACATGTTCCCATAAATATATCAATTAACAATGTTCTCGGGTTTTTTTCGATGTGGTCTCGCCAATTTCCTCATAATTTTATACGAATCAACTTAAGTGAATTTTCATGGTCAAAGATACAACTATAGTTTTGGATATTTTTGGTGTAGTGCGTAGTTCGGTCATATTTCGAGATTTATCACAAGCAACACTTAATTTAAGTAAATTATTTATCTCATTTATTATTTGGTAGAAAAAGAACGATTAGCCATAGTCAGCTGTTAGGTGATTTCAGGTTCTAAATTTGGTATAATGTCTAAAACTCACTAATAAAAATAAAATCAATCAGGTACTAGGAAGTATCACCTTGATCACCATATTTGGTGGTTAAAATTATAAATAGGATAAGGGTGTACTGTATGCTGCCAGCCCATTAGATTCATTTACATAAAATTAAATAAAACTAATAATTATCAGATTGCAATTGAAATTGTTAGTTTGTCTGTTCGTCCTGATTCTACAAGCACATTTATCTGTGCTGTTAGGGGCTGTAGAAGTGAATAATATAAAAACTTAGTCTTACTACTTACTAAAAATAAATTAGTTACTTTTTTTTTTGTTTAGCTTATTCTCGAGGAGTGGTAATCTTCAAAATGCACCTCCTGAAGGGAGGTATTGTCGGATTTTTACGGACTAAAACCTCTCCTCGAGTGGGGAAAGTTGCTCATCCCTGGAAGGACATGGAAAGGTTGGGAGTGGGAAAAGGGTTGAGTATGGGGGGGAGAAAGGAGTATTTGGGGAGGGAAGTAGATAAAATTAGTTACCTACCAGACCGAAGCTTCTAAAAAGCGAGCTGACATAATACCCGAATACACGCAGTGCATCGCCATCTAATGGGTACTTGCTGTTACTGATGTGCTTTAAGTATTAGGTACAAAACCATGCAAAAGTATTTTAGATATCTACCCCTTTAAAAACTTCAGTTACAGCAAATACGTGACGGTACACTGCTAAATATTGTTTGAAATTGAAATGAAGGTAATTATTTAATAATTCAATAAACAATAGAACAATGAGTAAAATAAACTTCTTAGTTCACTATCAAGGTTGTTTCAACCCTCAAATTAGCAATTCCTTACTCAGTCTGAATAAAATTTTAACTCTTTAAACATTCTCTCAGCCTCATCAATCCCCAAAACGTACAACAAGGTATTTTAAATTTTGGTAACTACATTTTGCTTTCAAATTGCAGTAAATGTGTATTCACGGTTTCTGTTATTTTTAAAGTTTCTGCTATAAGTATCGGGACTACACTCAACGAAAATGTCATGTCAAACTCCTTCGGAATGAGTGTCTTCCTCTCTGGGAGGCCTTAAGTTGACACAGTGGATCGGACTCCTTTACATTCTATGCAAGTTTTAAAAAGGTGTTCTTCCAAACACCGAAGAAAGATAGTTATATAACCGGTGTTATAAGGTTATCTCGAACAAAATTGTTTAACTAGTGCAAATTCCCATGATTAAAGCAAATTTAGTTATTCATCTACGAATTTCCACCCTCCCCGACTCCTGTATTTAACAAAAGTAAGAAAAACTATAGCCCCCTCCAACCAATACGCAATTGTTGAACGCTGTCGATTAAAAGTTCTAAATAGCCTAAAGCTTCTATTACGTTGGCACAATGACATAATTTCGACAGTGATACGTTCTCGACTGATTCCAGTTTGAAGAACTGAAGGCCAAGTTCAATGAATTAGGTAGTGGTTTATTTGGAAATATGAGTAAAAATAGATATATTACACGTATTTTATTAATCTCGTTGCCGATTAATCAGGTCAGGTGTCATGTTAGTTTTGGACAGTAGCCAATCTTGTACTAACACAAAATTAAAATAAAATTTATCGTTTGTTAAAAAAGCAAAATGTTTTTTATTCTGCTTCAACATAACCAATTCCGGGCTGATACGCATAGTGTAAAGGCATCTAGGTGCTGATGTCATTTCCAGAAAAAATCAGAATGAGGTCTACCACTTACCATTCATTTAACTGTTTTGACATTATTTCGATTTTGATTATTATTTCTATTAATCAACTTAACTATATCTACAACTGAAAAGTCCTAAGAATTTTGAATTTTGTGCTACGTGTGAAGAGTTCCATGATTATTTATAACTATTAGCTTACAACCCTCCGATGAGCTCGAACTTCAAATAAGTCGTTCTTGACAAAGAACGTATACATTGTGAATGTACCGGGGTGCGCAAACACCTCCTTCATGTTTTTTTGGGTTGAAATTTACCAATGCTGTTCTGATTCGGGTTTAAAGGCCGACGTGTGTTGCGAGTTGCATCTGATGTCCTTCCATCTCCGATGTTGGATACGGAGACTCCGAAAGCATACGGCCGACTCCAAGTTACTAGGGATTTGTTAGAAATGATTCATTAAAAACAGTAGCTACATCCACACTCGACGTTACATCCTATGTCGCTAGAGCTGCATGAATTTTGTACTAAATTATGCTTTACATTGAAGGGACTTAGATTTAACGTCGCTATAGCAAAATGATCTCTATAACCAAGGTCATAATAAATGAAATCCACTTTATTCCTCGATAGCTAAAAATAATTGGGATGGTGTTGATGTGTGCGATCGTTGCAGTACACACTGGTCACTAGGGGGGGCACCATCGCAAATGGATATTATTTCTGTTTTTTTTTTAATTCGTTGAAGAAAGGAAATCCTCAAAATCCTCATCCAGCCGCTCGTATGACAAAGTAGTATTGGATTCCCGTGGAAGGTGGCTTTATCAGACCTACGTACTAAAACCCCTCTACCACAGGTCTTTGCAGGTCCAATTGAGATCCTCATCAGCCTAATATTGTTTAAATAATGTAAATACACACACCATTGTTTTTGTTTAAAAAACATATACAGTATGTGGGTAATATGTAGATAGATATTTATATTTCTTTAATATTTGATTTTTAAATATTTTATATATCTACAAGGTCTAAGTATACGTAGGTACAATACATATGTATACTTACAAAAATCCTATTTTGGTAATAATTTTACTGCTTTGTCAATTATTATTATCTACTGGTCATAGAAATTTTTATTTGGTCGTTAGCCCCCACAAAAGGTCTANTATTACGAAACTAAAAAGAAGAATGATATTTTTGCTGATAACCCAGAAAAAGCTCTGCTCTCATTCGTTATTCGTTCAGAAAAAGAGAAATACAATTGATTAATAGTTACAGTCGGATGCAATATGTGTGTATAAGATTTTTTAGTGGCTACGAGTAGGTAGGCTATTTGATACGAAGAAAAATGAAAAAAGCCAGTGCTTATTAAAATCTACCTAAGTACCTAGATAATTGGTTAAATGAAGCAATAATGACAGCTGTGGGATGAAGGATGATAACATTACACCCACCTTTTGATATATTTTAATCAAACGAAATAGGTTTAATGTAGTAGAATTATATTATCTGTACAGAAGATTCCAGCAGTAGATAACAATTATTAGTCTCATTTTGTATCGGACTTCACATCTTCACGATTTTTTTTTTAGGAAAATAACCGTTAAGTGTAGATGTATTTACTTGAAAAGTTCCGAGTCTTTGTTTTGCATTTAATATTGCCAGGGAGGAAGTGGAAAATACTCGTAAGAGAGCCTAGACCATTGCTTGGCATTCGGGAGGATGTTGGTTCGATTCCGGGTCCATCTGCCTTAGTCCAAGTTTTTCTGTGGTTCCCTTGGATCACTTAGGCAGATTCTGGGGCAGTAAAATTCCACAGATAAATAATCTTTCATTCTCTTCTGTCTTCATTTCGTTAGTCTCATCTTTCTCACCCGAATCACCACCCACCCATTCCCACAATTCCTGAAAGGAGGCTGAAGAGTGCTTTCCGGCGTAGTCCGAATGGACTGCCCGCCGACCAGCATTAGTGGCTGATGGGAATGAAACACCCAAATGTTTTTTTTTTCTGTTAAAGCAGAGTCGGCCAAACTTTCACTTCTTAGGAGCGACTACCTGACAAGACTCTTTTTCCTAATTTTTAGGTATAGTAGTACATTGTATGTAACAGAGACAGATATAACAGAAACGAGCGATACCTCTCTCTTCCTCCCTTACCAAGCCCCCTTCGTATACCTGTCTCTTTTGGGTCACGAGGAAAACGGATGACAGTTGATTTAAGACATAGAGTAGCGCAAGGTCGTATCGCTTTTATTACAAGTGTGCAGGAGGGGGTAGTAGAAAGAGTAGGCGATTTTAAGTTGTATGTACGTAAGCATAATATTTAAAGTTTCCTAGTTTTTGGGTTGTAGTCCCGAGAAGCATGGGCCAGAAGTTTAGACCATTGCCTAGTATTCGGGAGGATAATGGTTCGATTCCGGGTCCGCCTGCTCCAGTTCGTTTTTTTGTGGTTTCCTTGGATTACTTAGGAAAATGCTGGGGCAATAATATTCCATAGATAATCTTTCATCCTGTTTTGTCTTCGTTTCGTCCGTTTCATCTTTCTCACTTCAACCACCACCCACCCATTTCCACTCCTAAAATGATGCTGGAAAGTGCCTTCTACCCTACTGTCCGGCGTAGTCCGGAATGACTGCCCGTCCACCAGCATTAATAACACCCAAAAGTTCTCTTTTTCGAGTCATGATAGTCTCAGGTAGATGAGCACGGTCGTATGTTGTGAGCGTACATTATTCTGTGGCCAGTTATTTCAGTAAAAGTACAAAAACACCAAACTTATTCTAAGCCAGACTCTCATCCATTCTTTCCTTTCCTGACGCATTTTCTCTTCGACCGCTTCAGCTACTACCACAACAAGTATCTATCAATGTCAATTCACAAATGAATTTTTTCATGGCATTTGTTTTATTACATCCAGCGAATTTCGACAATAAGATAATTTTAACTTTACACCTCTGCTATGTCCACATTCTAACTAGACAACTGAGTTCTACTTTTCGTGTATCGAAGCAGTTACGACCTCTACTATGCCAAAACATGGAAGTTGTGTTGCGTATCCAACGAGTTTTTGGAATGAAGACCTAAGGAAGTCTTTCATATTTTATTTTTCTGTTAGATATTAAAATCCAAAGCAGTAGTGATACCTTAGTCTTGTATACATATGCTCAAGTGATTTACTGTTTTTTTACCGCTGAATTATCTGCCAGTGATACATAAAGGAATCGTTCATACATATCGACATACGGCGTGAACAAATGGTAGCGAGAATGTTTGTTGCTATTGAATTGTAATCATTATACGTAATGTACCGCCAGGCTTACTTGCGTACCATATCAGTTCCATTAGCTATCACTGTGTATCTACCTATAAACATAATCTAAAACACAACCGACCCTACATAATTGGTTATGGAATTATTAATGAATGTTTTAATTCAATGATTTTCGAAGACGTTATAGACATGCACATATTATACTATCTACATATTACGTGCAGATTCTGATTTACCAATCATATCAAAAGTGATTTCCTTTCCGTTCCTCTCCGTTCCTCCGACAATTGTTTTCACAGAGAGAATTATCCTGTTGTGAACATAAAACGGAGAGAAGAAAATAAAAAAAAAAATTAATTAACAAAAACAAATATGCTTTTTATTATAAATATAGGTAGATATATAAACAAATTACATTTCTCCAGTTATCATCGCTGAGAGTAACTAGGCATAACCAACATAACAATGACATCTTCATTGGTGAATAATGTTGACATTTTTAATTGTTCCATTACATGCAAAACATATATTTGGTCCTAACCACTGGAAATAATCTGAAACAATGATAAACAACTTACGAAATTACCATCCTTTAATTTTACGACTTATAGCAACTTTCTCATATTTAAATAGATCCTTCACTACCACTTGTTTCGGTAAATGTTTAGATGATGGTGAGATCGAAAGAGGAGGTCTTCCCCACCACTGTACCATAAAAAGTTCGTAGCGGTCTCACCCCCATAAAAAGTTATTGGGGTTCAAAGTTAATAAATATGCCAATTTTTATACATTTCTAGGCATGTAAATATTTATATAGTCATTCTTAAACAATATTCAAAGGTAAAACTAATGAAAAATACATAAAAATATTGAGAAAGTTATATAAAACATTATTTAAATAGCTTTATCAATAGGGTAGGTTAGGTTAGGTTAGGTTAGGTTAGGTTATCGGGTTTTGTTCAAGTAACCACCCTCTTTCGATCCCTCACCTCCACCCGCTTGAAAATATATTTTTGTTATTATTGTCAAAATAATCAACTTTCAACCCCCATAACATTTTATGGGGGTGAGACCGCCACGAACTTTTTATGGTA
>NW_020440736.1:1970716-1976174 GCF_000699045.2 Agrilus planipennis | reverse complement strand
ATTCATATAAAGGTATATATTAATTTTAAGTACCTAATAAGTTTTATTAGACTGTAGACCAGATTAGACATGACATGGTGACCAAGTTTTGCAAAGAACCACTGATGAGCGTTGTAGCATTATTTTGTCTACGAAGCGACCGACATAAATGGTTTTTAAATTTACGTTATTAAAATTTTGACACCGTATTAAATTTATTTGTTGCACATGTTCCCATAAATATATCAATTAACAATGTTCTCGGGTTTTTTTCGATGTGGTCTCGCCAATTTCCTCATAATTTTATACGAATCAACTTTAGTGAATTTTCATGGTCAAAGATACAACTATAGTTTTGGATATTTTTGGTATAGTGCGTAGTTCGGTCGCATTTCGAGATTTATCACAAGCAACACTTAATTTAAGTAAATTATTTATCTCATTTATTATTTGGTAGAAAAAGAACGATTAGCCATAGTCAGCTGTTAGGTGATTTCAGGTTCTAAATTTGGTATAATGTCTAAAACTCACTAATAAAAATAAAATCAATCAGGTACTAGGAAGTATCACCTTGATCACCATATTTGGTGGTTAAAATTATAAATAGGATAAGGTTGTACTGTATGCTGCCAGCCCATTAGATTCATTTACATAAAATTAAATAAAACTAATAATTATCAGATTGCAATTGAAATTGTTAGTTTGTCTGTTCGTCCTGATTCTACAAGCAGATTTATCTGCAAACCGAAGCTTCTACAAAGCGAGCTGACGTTATACCCGAATACAGGCAGTGCATCGCCATCTAATGGGTACTTGCTGTTACTGATGTGCTTTAAGTATTAGGTACAAAACCATGCAAAAGTATTTTAGATATCTACCCCTTTAAAAACTTCAGTTACAGCAAATACGTGACGGTACACTGCTAAATATTGTTTGAAATTGAAATGAAGGTAATTATTTAATAATTCAATAAACAATAGTAGAACAATGAGTAAAATAAACTTCTTAGTTCACTATCAAGGTTGTTTCAACCCTCAAATTAGCAATTCCTTACTCAGTCTGAATAAAATTTTAACTCTTTAAACATTCTCTCAGCCTCATCAATCCCCAAAACGTACAACAAGGTATTTTAAATTTTGGTAACTACATTTTGCTTTCAAATTGCAGTAAATGTGTATTCACGGTTTCTGTTATTTTTAAAGTTTCTGCTATAAGTATCGGGACTACACTCAACGAAAATGTCATGTCAAACTCCTTCGGAATGAGTGTCTTCCTCTCTGGGAGGCCTTAAGTTGACACAGTGGATCGGACTCCTTTACATTCTATGCAAGTTTTAAAAAGGTGTTCTTCCAAACACCGAAGAAAGATAGTTATATAACCGGTGTTATAAGGTTATCTCGAACAAAATTGTTTAACTAGTGCAAATTCCCATGATTAAAGCAAATTTAGTTATTCATCTACGAATTTCCACCCTCCCCGACTCCTGTATTTAACAAAAGTAAGAAAAACTATAGCCCCCTCCAACCAATACGCAATTGTTGAACGGAGTCGATTAAAAGTTCTAAATAGCCTAAAGCTTCTATTACGTTGGCACAATGACTTAATTTCGATAGTGATACGTTCTCGACTCCAGTTTGAAGAACTGAAGGCCAAGTTCAAAGAATTAGGTAGTGGTTTATTTGGAAATATGAGTAAAAATAGATATATTACACATATTTTATTAATCTCGTTGCCGATTAATCAGGTCAGGTGTCATGTTAGTTTTGGACAGTAGCCAATCTTGTACTAACACAAAATTAAAATAAAATTTATCGTTTGTTAAAAAAGCAAAATGTTTTTTATTCTGCTTCAACATAACCAATTCCGGGCTGATACGCATAGTGTAAAGGCATCTAGGTGCTGATGTCATTTCCAGAAAAAATCAGAATGAGGTCTACCACTTACCATTCATTTAACTGTTTTGACATTATTTCGATTTTGATTATTATTTCTATTAATCAACTTAACTATATCTACAACTGAAAAGTCCTAAGAATTTTGAATTTTGTGCTACGTGTGAAGAGTTCCATGATTATTTATAACTATTAGCTTACAACCCTCCGATGAGCTCGAACTTCAAATAAGTCGTTCTTGACAAAGAACGTATACATTGTGAATGTACCGGGGTGCGCAAACACCTCCTTCATGTTTTTTTGGGTTGAAATTTACCAATGCTGTTCTGATTCGGGTTTAAAGGCCGACGTGTGTTGCGAGTTGCATCTGATGTCCTTCCATCTCCGATGTTGGATACGGAGACTCCGAAAGCATACGGCCGACTCCAAGTTACTAGGGATTTGTTAGAAATGATTCATTAAAAACAGTAGCTACATCCACACTCGACGTTACATCCTATGTCGCTAGAGCTGCATGAATTTTGTACTAAATTATGCTTTACATTGAAGAGATTTAACGTCGGTATAGCAAAATGATCTCTATAACCAAGGTCATAATAAATGAAATCCACTTTATTCCTCGATAGCTAAAAATAATTGGGATGGTGTTGATGTGTGCGATCGTTGCAGTACACACTGGTCACTAGGGGGGGCACCATCGCAAATGGATATTATTTCTGTTTTTTTTTTAATTCGTTGAAGAAAGGAAATCCTCATCCAGCCGCTCGTACGACAAAGTAGTATTGGATTCCCGTGGAAGGTGGCTTTATCAGACCTACGTACTAAAACCCCTCTACCACAGGTCTTTGCAGGTCCAATTGAGATCCTCATCAGCCTAATATTGTTTAAATAATGTAAATACACACACCATTGTTTTTGTTTAAAAAACATATACAGTATGTGGGTAATATGTAGATAGATATTTATATTTCTTTAATATTTGATTTTTAAATATTTTATATATCTACAAGGTCTAAGTATACGTAGGTACAATACATATGTATACTTACAAAAATCCTATTTTGGTAATAATTTTACTGCTTTGTCAATTATTATTATCTACTGGTCATAGAAATTTTTATTTGGTCGTTAGCCCCCACAAAAGGTCTATTTCAATGAAATTTTAGGCCATTGACGCTTCAATGATATGACGTAGATCAGCAACATTCTACATTGTTTAAATTAGTTCGTCCCATCAAGAATTCATGCGACATGCGAAAGGAAAAAAATGACATCACCCTTTCCTTTATAATAAAAAGCGAAAGTCACTGTTTTCTAATTATAAATTGTACTACTATGCGACCCGACTATTTTTAAATAGAAGTCATTGATTCAATTGAGCACGTTTTTAGATGTCACACGTTATGACAAACTTCGTTGTGTTAAAAATTTTTATACGTTAAACTTTTTCCTATTTTGCAAGCATCTTATTTTAAAAGTAACATTGCAGGCGTTTTGGTCTAATTTTTGTTTGTCAATATTTATTTAGCGGCCATACTTGAAAGTACAAATTTATTGTCCTCAGTTGAAAAACTTTTTCCCTATTAAAACGAAACTTGGTCGTTGATGTGCTGGGGAAATACCCTAGAAGCCGGGAGAATATCGAAAAATCTGTTTTAGAGGAACTCGGGAGGCCATTCTTCTACCTTTACGGGTAACAAAAGGAAAAATAATAGAAAGAGGAAAGAGTGCGTACATAGGATTTGTAGATTTAGATAAAAGCTTTTGACATTGTTAAATGGAACAAGATGTTAAATACACTTGAAAATGTAAGGATGAGTTACAGAGATAGAAGAGTGACACTTAATTTGTATAAAGAGCAACAGGTAGTTATAGAACTGGGGCTGCAACGTTGAGAAGTAAATATTAGGAAGGGAGTCAGGCAGGGATGCACACTGTCACCGCTACTTTTTAATCTATACATCGAAGAAGCGATCAACATCATTAAAGACAGTACAACTGTAGNATTGTCCTCAACTTTTTCCACTCGTCACCTCAAACTTTTAATACAAAACAAATTACATTTCTCCAAAGTTACCATGTTACCATCGCTTAGAGTAACTAGACATATCCAACATAACAATGACATCTTTATTGGTGAGTAATGTTGACATTTTTAATTGTTCCAGTACATGCAAAACATATATTTCGTCCTAACCACTGGAAATGAAAATTACCATCCTTTAATTTAACGACTTATAGTAACTTTCTCATATTTAAATGGATCCTTCACTACCACTTGTTTCGGTAAATGTCTAGATGATGGTGGGATCGAAAGAGGAGGTCTTCCCCACCACTGTACCATAAAAAGTTCGTAGCGGTCTCACCCCCATAAAAAGTTATTTAGGTTCAAAGTTAATAAATATGCCAATTTTTATACATTTCTACGCATGTAAATATTTATATAGTCATTCTTAAACAATATTCAAAGGTAAAACTAATGGAAAAATACACAAAAATATTGAGAAAGTTATATAAAACATTATTTAAATATCTTTATCAATAGGGTAGGTTAGGTTAGCTTATCGGATTTTGTTCAAGTGACCACCCTCTTTCGATCCCCTACCTCCACTCGCTTGAAAATAATTTTTTTATTGAATTTTATTTGAATTATAGTATAGGAAAATTGTCAAAATAATCAACTTTCAACCCCCGTAACTTTTTAAAGGGGTGAGACGCAATTTTTTTATGGGGTTCTACTCATGTGACCATCCTCTTTTGATCTCCCCTACCCTCTTTCGATCCCCTCTACCCCCCATAACTTTTTATGGGGGTGAGACCGCCAGGAACTTTTTATGGTACAGCGGTGGGGGAGACGTCCTCCTTCGATACCAACCACCCACCCCCACCCCAGAAGGCCATTATCTAGACATTTACTCTTGTTTCTATTATGGTGTTGCCTTTGTTATTTAGAGTCTATTCTTTTTTAATTTCCGGGGGGTAACCCAATAACCCCCCCAAGTACGCAAACGAGGAGTTTCACATTAATATTAAATATTAACTACTATTAAAAGTTTCTTGAAGTATTTCATAAGATATTTAAGAGTTTTGTCTAATTTCATTTTATTCTACAATAAAACGTCAGTTCTCAGCAAAATTAACCAAACCACTTTTTGTCTAGTTTTGTAGAAATTTGAGGCTTGCTTTATGAATCAAACATGCTTGTGTATGCTGGCTGTTTACATTTGGTAATCATAAAAAGTAGATCAACAGAACACACTTTTATTGCAAAATAAGTGGATAAAAACAATTATTACTAAATTGCGAATATCCATAATGTTTTACGTGTGTGTAACCATATTCGGTTGTTTTTCTTTTTTCAAACGAACTCATCAACTTTTATTTGGGCGAATTTCAGCATTTTAATTATGGTAACAATACCATCTATAATGTATATACCTACAGTAGATGTCGATAAAGAAATCAGTGAAATTTGTTAGATTTGAGTAAGGATTATCTATTGTAAATTGGCTCTTTCAATCGAATTTCTATTAAATTCCAGTAAAATAATACAAAAAGTAAATTTCTAAATTTTTTGAGGTTATTGG
>NW_020440736.1:1960209-1964854 GCF_000699045.2 Agrilus planipennis | reverse complement strand
TGTTGGAGCGCAATTCATGATGCATCGTTTGAATATTGAAAAAACAATTTTGTTATTCGCAGTTTAAACTTATAAATACGTGCCTGCAACAAAGGAACTTTATTATCACATTATGTAGGTTTTTCCTAGGCAGGTATCGTCCCTTCGCGCTGGTCATCAGATGGGTCGATGATCTTCCCATCCATAAACAATTTTGTGATTGTAGTCACGTAGGCACTAACCATAGCTTAAGGTCAAAAACACCCCACTAACATACCTCCACCCCCTATATTTGTTGTTCTATTTAAGCATCTTTTCTATGTAATAACCTCATTACGTTCAACCATTACGTTCAAACATTACGTTCAAACATCACGTTCAATCATTACATTCAAACATTACGTTCAAACATTACGTTCAAACATTACTTTCAACCATTACGTTCAACCATTACGTTCAAGCATTTAGTTCAAGTATCAATCATCTTTTTAGTTCATTCGTTGTAGTTATCTTTAAGTATTTTTTGGTGTTAGTTTTAGTGTATGGTGTTATTAAAAGTTGAAAATTCACATTGGTTATTATTGCTCGTTCTATCATTCTAAGAAAAACCACCGATAGAAAATATTCGACCGCTATTTCCTAAAATATCGGCTTCGGTAAATTAATTTTTATCGAAGAGGGTTTAAGTGTTCCTTAGGAAACAATCTAGGCCAGCAACACACCCGCAACAATCAACAGATAGATATAGATAGATATAAATAAAAGATGTTCACATAACCATTATCTTTATTTAGCCAATTTGGATTCCCTGTTTAATTTTTTTTCTTCGATTTTTCTTTACGTATATTTAGCATAGAAGGCGTTTCTTTGGATAGTTTTTCGTCGTGGTTAGAAGTTGCATGCAGGTACTTATCCATGTGAGTTTTCTTGCTGCAAGTAAAAACACTAAGTGATGGATACTGTCTTCCAACTTGGTTAAAACATCACGGAAAAGAATTCATCCGTCAACTTCTAGCTCCATGGTGAACATAATGTTCTTATTACGGCTGTTGGGTTGGTCTAGAAAACACAATAAGGCTTCGTTTCGATGAGGCCAAATGACGAAGGTATCGTCATCCACATGGGAGAGCCAGATAGTCGGACCGTTCATACTTATGTTCGCAAAACGATTGGGCTTAGAAGACTTCCCCTAAAAACTTCTTCCATTTCGTCGTAACTTCCCATTTCAAAGTAAATGACTTGAAGGCAAACAGAGGTCGAAGAGAGTTGTCAGCTTCTCGTCGAATAAATTTACAATACTGTAGCGAGCACGAGCGTGTTTGTGTGCGATCGGGAACACGTGTGCGTGAACGGCTTATCGATTCGCCAACTAGCCGCGGGCACCTTTCTTCATGTGCGCCGTATTTGTAAATGTGTGTGTCGTACCTGCGTTCTGGGAAACAGTTAAACAGTTCAAAGAAAAAATAAACTATCCGGATGTTTCTAGAGGGTTCCAGAAAGGAAACAAGAGTATTTAAAGGAAGAGACGATCGTCGAGAGGAGAAGAAATAAATTGACCGTTGCAGAAGTGAATCCAGAAATAAATTGACTGTGATAGCAGTGAAATAAATAGCGCAATGAATAGTGATATAGCAACAGTAGAGTAAATAAATAGAATAATTTATAACCTAAGTTTAGTAATAATTTAAGTGTTTTTAAGTTCTTCAATAATTAGTGTAAATAAATAGTTTTTATCGTTATAGAAGTCTAAGAAGTTAATTTTGTTAAACCCACGAACATTACAATACATTCAAACTTATCTAACTGAATCGAAGATGCAGTATTAAGTTATAGGCTCGTAAACCAATTAATAATAACATTTAAGTTTTTGGTCTGTTGGATCTCAGGAGCGTACCAAATGGCGATGCACTGCATCTACTTGGATATTACATAAACTTGCTCTTTAGGAGCGTGTATATCTGGTGGGCTACTGAGTTCCAAAAAGATCGAAATCGCTATCTGCGTCTAATAGTTTCGTAAGTTTCTGACAAAGACCTTAAACGTCCTTAAAACAACAAATGCTATTTTCATTTGGTGCAGCTTTGAATAAATTATTATCTATTTTTAGCTAATGCTGCTACATCCAGTTAATTATGCATAAACGAACCTACGAGTCGATAATTTTTTGTTAGCAAAAATCACCTTCCGTTATGTTTTAACTTAAAAGTCATTAATTAGATAAATAATGTGGTTTCATATGTTACGTTTGCGTATTTATTTTTATAATGCTCGTAACTCCACAGCTACGCCATATTTGACGGTCATTAATTTTCTTGATGCTCGTATATAATTTGTCATAATTTAATGTTACATTTGACTGACCTTTTGCGTAAAAATAATTTGAATGTTGCCAATATCATCTTCTCGATTCGGTTAACGTGCAGCTGAATTTTAAGGAACGTTTCAAATATAGAGTGGACACCCGTCTTGAATTATTGTTAATTTTTCATGTTATAATTAACGTTATTAAATTACAGTTCGATGATCTAGCGCTAGACAGATGTAAACTGCTCGTTTAAAATTAGCAACGGCAAATTTTGGGTCGTCACTCCCTTTTCATGTCTACAAAACTTTATGTAATTTAACATATGTTTAGTCCTTTTTTTTAGCCATTAGGCGGTGTTCTTGAGACAAGTGTAGATTTCTTGTGAATTGTGTAGGTATGTTAGCAATAATTTATTTTTACAAAAGATGACGTTTTTAAAATCCACGATTTCGAATGCATTGAATTTCTTCAAGCATCAAATATGGTCTTAAAGAGGTAGGTATAATGTAAGTTTTTCATAGAACATAGAAATTGTATATTTCTTTGGGACATATGTCTTCAAACAGAAGATCTATCAGAACTTCTAAAATTCTTTGAATAGAACGTCATGCCCCTCGAATGCTTTAAATGGTATATTATTGGACGCAGATTACTGTTTCGGTATCATTAGGTCTCGTCAGCACACTGCAGACAGTTCCGACAGAATACAGACTTATTTGTTTAGTTTTTCCTCGAGGAGGGGAAATCTTCAAAAGACCCTCTGAAGGGGTGTAGTGTCGAATACGCCGAAGCGCCCGCCGGTTAAAACCCCTCTTCGAGTAGGGAGATCAATCCAGTGAAGGTTCAATGGGAAGAGATTGGGATTGAGTGTAGGAAAGCATTTGGGCGGAAAGTAGCTCACCCCGGATGAGTTGGGTGGTCACTCGCGCTAGAAAAGCGAAACTAGGAATGAACGGAAGGGAAGCAGCTCAGGGTAGAAGATAGCAGAGCCTTCTGAAACGGTCGTTTGGTTTAGGTGGACAGGTTTGGGTCATTTGACACTGAGGTCAGGAGATTTGCCGCGAATCTGATTGCAGCCTTGGGGAGTGAACCTGTTTCTATCAGAATTTGTGTGTTTTTAATGAACCAGGGGTAGTTGAATGCGAAGAATCCGAATCAGAATTTTTGATTGAAAGAAGGGCTTAAAGAAGATAAAGGCGGTTAGGGTCTTGGCACGCACGGGTGGCAAGGATGTGTTTTCGCCATGGCAGTGTTCTGTCGAATACGACGCCGAGATAAGTAAGCACGCCATAGACAGCTGCGATAGAACTGCAAACCCACTCTATCTGCTGTCTTTAGACAGTGTTTGATAAATTGCTACAAAAAGCGTGGTGAACGCCATCTGCAGAAAATTGTATTCCCCTAGTGAGATTTAAAAATGCCCAAAAGGATATCGACTTGTTCCGATTGCAGGAAAACAACATAAGATGCGTAAAATGCCGTAAAGGATTTAAAGATTTAACTTCTTAAAGGCGGTAAAAGATTGTTCTGACTTGCGAGCAATACTGCAACTGAGATGGCTGATTTGGTTAGCAATCAGGTGACCATTAAAGCGTTTAATCAAAGAAAGGAACTAGCTAATTATTTTAAGTGGAATACTTACTTGCGAAATGTATTTCAGACTAACTGGTACATTCAAACCTTAAAATTCCTTTAGTGGCAAGCATCTCCGAGAGCAGTACTCACCGTCCAAATTTGGATAACCTCAATTGGTCTATATACCTAAATAAAATGATTGAATTAATTTTGATGTTTGATTTAGTTCCTTAAAAATTGCTTTGCGTGATGCCTATCAACACATTCTTGTGTAACGCATTGTCAAATGCCATGAAATCTACAAACTTTAGCTATAGATGACGAGGTATGTGCATTGGGTACTGTCAGTTATCAGAAGTACCATCAAGTGTATGAAATCGGAAAAAACATAATGACCCCCTACCAGTTACTAAAAGAAAGTTTTAATTTTCACGAAGAAATATTGAGTCAGACATTGAATATTTTTCCAATACGCTGCATAAACTCCGGTTTGTTGTTGTGTTGTGGAAAATTGTGTCAGTAAATTTGCGCAACGATTTTGCAATGAAGCAACATCTAATCGGTGCATTTTCAATGAATGACTCTTGAAAGTATCGGTAATTAGGTGTAATTATGCCCAAGAAAATAAATAATTTTAATTAAACCCAGTTACGTAATAATTATACGAGGGTGGATTGATAAGTTTCCGGCCTAACCAAGAGATGACGCCACTAGGCCTACCTTGAGGTGACATTCTATAGTACCATCCTTGGATAGCTTGTAGCTATAGTTTCAGCCCGATCTCCT
>NW_020440736.1:1930276-1958224 GCF_000699045.2 Agrilus planipennis | reverse complement strand
TTATTAACTTGATGTTTTTTTTTTAAACTGTGGATTTTACTTCACAAAATTACACTCTAGTACCAGATATATGGAAAAAAACATTAAAGTTTGAATTTGTTAAATTACCCTTAAGCGTCAAATGTAGATTACCTGCTTTTGATGACTTCAAAACATTATAAAGGACTTACTATTTATGGAATTACGTAACAACAACCTTATAGGGGTTTGACAGCAAATGAACTACAAAAACCTAGTAAGTAAAACTGATGATAAAAAAATGTGGCACTAATGTGACCAAATACATCAACAATAGCAAACTTTGCAGCAACTTTGCAAATTTGTCCTTACAGTTGCCACCCTATTAGTCTGAAAATACAAGAAGAATAGAGATATGAGCAATAACTTAAATTGAAGGGAAAAAAACTTGGGTGTTTCATTCCTATGAGCTACTAATGCTGGCGGGCGGGCAATTTTCCGGACTCAGCCTCCTTTTTAAGAATCGTGGGAATAGGTGGGTGATAATATGGGTGAAAAAAACGAAATGAAGATGGTAGAAAAGTAAATAATTGTCTGTAGAATATTAGTATTGCCCTAGCATTACCTAAAGTGATCTGAAGAAGCCTTAGAAAAACTTTCACCCTATATCGAACCGGTGTCCACTGGAATGCTAAGCAATTGTCTAAACCTTTAGAACATACCAGCAATTGTCTAAACCTTTAGGACATGCCACTGGGTTCGGTCCAAAGCGAATGAGTCTGAAAATTATTATGACTAATAAGTGATAGAAAACGTAATAGTCCGTTGCGCTTTGTCTTTCGCGCATCAATTTCGATACTGTTAGCTGTCAACTCAGATGCGCACTGCCTTGCTGCGCAACGGACTGCCGTGACGTTCTTATTGCTCGTGTACCGTACATTAAACAAATCTCGTAGTTTTNAAAATAAATAATTTTAATTAAACCCAGTTACGTAATAATTATATGCCAAGACATATCTCCTGTGGAAAGACCTTCTACAAATGTGTGCATAAATACCATTTCGGCAATTTTCAGTAATTATGAATGAGCTTTTAAAGATCACTAACAGGAAGTGTACTCATCTTGTCGGCATCTTCAAAGATTGTCATTATTGTGCGAGTAGGTGTTTCAAAAAACAATTAACAAGCGAATTCCGTGTACTAATAATGAAAGAAAAAAGGCGACGAGCAGTTTGTGACTTCTTAATGAAAAAATGAACCGGAACTTTCTGTAAAACAAACAGAATAGCTCAAAACCCCAACGCCAAAACACGACACTGTTATTATCCGAAGCACTTTTCGGTAACAAAGTTACCTTCTTCAGGGACTTCAAACTACATCGGAAGATACAAGATATAAAATTTTAATGACTGAGAAATTTCCAAGTATGTAGGATCAACGGACAGTATTAGTTCGTTGGGAAATTTTAAATTTTTGAGGATTAATTTTCGCATACTGGTAGATGTTACAATGTAAAAATGTGTTCTACGTAGGAGAACAGAGGGCGTTGTGGAGATCAATAGGGAACGAGCGAGATAAGGTGGCAGGACTCCTTCTTAGACAGCTAAAAACATATTAGAAGCAGAAACAGGAGTATATGTAGACCTACANTACTGAAAATATCAACGAGATGTTTATTTATATTTGAAGACATATTAAAGGCTTTAACGCTTGTTTTCGACTCGCACTACTATTCATGATTGAACAAAACTTTTGGCAGGTACTGTATGAAAAAGTATGTTTAATTAACAAGAGTCGAGAGTTTAATGAGCTTTTTTCTCCCTACCTACGATTTTGCCAGCGCGCATGCAAGACATTGGAAAGGGCACATCGCTAGTGTATATGAAGTATATCTGTTGTCAACTCGGATGCGCACTGCCTTGCTGCGCAACGGACTGCCGAGCAGCACTTCGTGACGTTCTGTTTGCTCGTGTACTGTACATTAAACAAATCACGCAGTTTTTCAGTTTTTTTTTTACCCTAAGCAATGGTTTTTGTTTTGCAATTAGTACGTACTTACTGTATACCTCTCTATATATTTAAATGGCGAATTTTAAGTACGATTAGTAACTTTGTTTTTAATTTTGTTGCAGGATTAATGGAACACGAAACGTTTTTACAAATTCAGTAAAAATGACCTTGAGATTTCAATCGCGTTTCTCTTCAGCGCTTGCAATTATCGCAATTTTTGTCCTTTTGGTAATTCTTATCCTGGTTTGGGTGCAGAGAGGGCATGGGACTTACAATCCTAAACAGCATTCGACGAACAACGTCACGGACAGGACACCACCTGACCTCCACAGTCAGAAAACGTCAACAAAATATGATATTACAGACACACGAGGTACGTCCGTAAGTTGTTGTTTTGACATTTGCGTTTTATAAACTAAAATAAATTGTTCAAATTTATAATGTAGGTGTTTATGTTAAATCTGAAAACATTAGTGAAAATCAGAAGCACATAAATTTCGTAATTTATAGTAGGTAAGTCGAAACGTCATTACTGGAGCATCAACTAATCGTAAAACACTGAAGCAGTTTAACAGCCGTTACATTAACCTAATAAAATAGCTGTTTTCTGTAGAATTTGTATACGTATTTTCCATTAGAGAAAATTGGTCTGCACTTACTTCATATCACGCGATTCACTCTGACGACTTGGTAAATCACGTGTATAGGTTTTTGTTGTGTACCAAATGTAAGAGAGATAGCACCAACTAGAGTGGATGGCCTATTGTATTCAATAATTTATACTAATTGTGAAAGAAATAGTCTTGCTAAGTACATGGAGTGAATGGTCTATTGTACCCACTTAGTAACTGAGAATTCTTCGATTTTGGGAGGTGGGAGAGAATATTCTGAGAAATTGTTTTTGTTTTTTTGTTTTCGTGGAAAAGGGGAAATCTTCAAAAGACACCCAGCGGTCCGTACGACTGGGTAGTGTCGGATTCCCGAGGAAGAAGTCCTCGGACCTACTGATTGAAACCCTTCTAATTCAATGCGTTTAGGACCACTTAAGGTCCTCGTTAGGCGTATGAGTTTGTGGTTTTTATATGACTAAGATATCTAGTTGTAGCAGGACTTATATTGTCTTCTACTGATATCTGCTGCCAAGTAATGTATTTCATACGTTAGATAAGGACCTTACTGAGGCATCTACTTGTCCAATTGTGTAGGTACTTATATGACCCGCTAATAAAATCGAAATCGCGATCCATTCCTGATAGTCGCAATCTGTCCATAAATTGTATTATTGACCAAGGAAGTATACTGTTTCTATATTCTACAAATGCAGAAGGAAATGCTAGATATCGCAGGGATATCAGTGGATAGCAAAGAAAAGAAGTGTTCAAATACGAGAACTGTCCTGAACATATCATCATCATCATCATCTTCATCATTATTATAAGGTCGTCAGTCCTAAGACTGGTTGGGCACGCACCTCCACTCTTTCCTATCCTGACCTAATCTTCGCATTTCCCTAAAGCTAGAACAACCCATATCCTTAACTACTTGCGAACAGTAATCTAATCGAGGTCTACCTCCACCCAGTGCCGGTTTTACCATTACCAGCGCCCTGGGCGAGATTTCTATGGCGCCCTCCAACTACAATTCAAACCCATAGGAAAAAAGGGAAAGCATATAATGAAATAACCATTTATTAAAACAAATAATTATTTATTATAAAAAATAACCATTTATTAGAAACAAACTAATAAAATTTTACTTTTCTGGCCTTTCTNTATTTTTACAAAAGATGACGTTTTTAAAATCCACGATTTCGAATGTCATTGAATTTCTTCAAGCATCAAATATGGTCTTAAAGAGGTAGGTATAATGTAAGTTTTTCATAGAACATAGAAATTGTATATTTCTTTGGGACATATGTCTTCAAACAGAAGATCTATCAGAACTTCTAAAATTCTTTGAATAGAACGTCATGCCCCTCGAATGCTTTAAATGGTATATTATTGGACGCAGATTACTGTTTCGGTATCATTAGGTCTCGTCAGCACACTGCAGACAGTTCCGACAGAATACAGACTTATTTGTTTAGTTTTTCCTCGAGGAGGGGAAATCTTCAAAAGACCCTCTGAAGGGGTATAGTGTCGAATACGCCGAAGCGCCCGCCGGTTAAAACCCCTCTTCGAGTAGGGAGATCAATCCAGTGAAGGTTCAATGGGAAGAGATTGGGATTGAGTGTAGGAAAGCATTTGGGCGGAAAGTAGCTCACCCCGGATGAGTTGGGTGGTCACTCGCGCTAGAAAAGCGAAACTAGGAATGAACGGAAGGGAAGCAGCTCAGGGTAGAAGATAGCAGAGCCTTCTGAAACGGTCGTTTGGTTTAGGTGGACAGGTTTGGGTCATTTGACACTGAGGTCAGGAGATTTGCCGCGAATCTGATTGCAGCCTTGGGGAGTGAACCTGTTTCTATCAGAATTTGTGTGTTTTTAATGAACCAGGGGTAGTTGAATGCGAAGAATCCGAATCAGAATTTTTGATTGAAAGAAGGGCTTAAAGAAGATAAAGGCGGTTAGGGTCTTGGCACGCACGGGTGGCAGGGATGTGTTTTCGCCATGTCAGTGTTCTGTCGAAGACGACGCCGAGATAAGTAATGGAGTTGCTCCATTTGATGAGATAAGTGTTAACGGTCATTTTGGAAAATTTTCGGGTCCTACAGGAGAATAAAGTTGGTTTCGACTTGGCCTCGTTAATGGAGAGTTTCCATCATTGGTACCTATTTAGGAGCAGCGGCAAAGAGAATACAGACCCACTCCGCCTGCTACCTTTAGATATCGTTGCATAAATTTTTGCAAACATCATAACGAATGCCATCTGTAGACAATTGCTACATTTTGGGGATTTTAAAAAATGTTCGACAGCCCATTAGGATGTCGTCTTGTCGAACTAAACCCATGGCGTAGCTACCTAAACATGGTAGGCATATAACCAAACAAAACAAAAGGTTCATGTTGGTCAGGAGGTACTCTGTTGAAACCGTCAACGTAGATCGCTATTTTGGTCCCATTGGACCTCGTTAGCACGCCATAGACAGCTGCGATAGAACTGCAAACCCACTCTATCTGCTGTCTTTAGACAGTGTTTGATAAATTGCTACAAAAAGCGTGGTGAACGCCATCTGCAGAAAATTGTATTCCCCTAGTGAGATTTAAAAATGCCCAAAAGGATATCGACTTGTTCCGATTGCAGGAAAACGACATAAGATGCGTAAAATGCCGTAAAGGATTTAAAGATTTAACTTCTTAAAGGCGGTAAAAGATTGTTCTAACTTGCGAGCAATACTGCAACTGAGATGGCTGATTTGGTTTGCAATTAGGTGACCATTAAAGCGTTTAATCAAAGAAAGGAACTAGCTAATTATTTTAAGTGGAATACTTACTTGCGAAATGTATTTCAGACTAACTGGTACATTCAAACCTTAAAATTCCTTTAGTGGCAAGCATCTCCGAGAGCAGTACTCACCGTCCAAATTTGGATAACCTCAATTGGTCTATATACCTAAATAAAATGATTGAATTAATTTTGATGTTTGATTTAGTTCCTTAAAAATTGCTTTGCGTGATGCCTATCAACACATTCTTGTGTAACGCATTGTCAAATGCCATGAAATCTACAAACTTTAGCTATAGATGACGAGGTATGTGCATTGGGTACTGTCAGTTATCAGAAGTACCATCAAGTGTATGAAATCGGAAAAAACATAATGACCCCCTACCAGTTACTAAAAGAAAGTTTTAATTTTCACGAAGAAATATTGAGTCAGACATTGAATATTTTTCCAATACGCTGCATAAACTCCGGTTTGTTGTTGTGTTGTGGAAAATTGTGTCAGTAAATTTGCGCAACGATTTTGCAATGAAGCAACATCTAATCGGTGCATTTTCAATGAATGACTCTTGAAAGTATCGGTAATTAGGTGTAATTATGCCCAAGAAAATAAATAATTTTAATTAAACCCAGTTACGTAATAATTATATGCCAAGACATATCTCCTGTGGAAAGACCTTCTACAAACGTGTGCATAAATACCATTTCGGCAATTTTCAGTAATTATGAATGAGCTTTTAAAGATCACTAACAGGAAGTGTACCTACTCATCTTGTCGGCATCTTCAAAGATTGTCATTATTTTTGCGAGTAGGTCTTTCAAAAAACAATTAATAAGCGAATTCCGTGTACTCATAATGAAAGAAAAAAGTAATTCAGACGACGAGCGGTTTGTGATTTCTTAATGAAAAAATGAACCGGAACTCTCTGTTTAATAATTTATTAACTTAGATCTTTAGCAGTTGTTATATAGATACTGATTCATTCTATTTTTTTCAAAAAAACTCAGGATTTTACATCACAAAATTACACCCCAGTACCATCAGTGCAATTAATACTAGATATATAGAAAACAACATTAAAGTTTAAATTAGTTAAATTACCCTTAAGCGTCAAATGTAGATTACCTGCTTTTGATGACTTCAAAACATTATAAAGGACTTACTATTTGTGGAATGGCGTAACAATAACCTAATAGGGGTTTGACAGCAAATGAACTGCAAAAACCTAGTAAGTAAAAGGATATTACTGGTGATAAAACAATGTGGTTTATTTGAATTATCCAACTGTTAAAGAGGTCGCAAAGCACTGATGTGACCAAATACCTCAATAACAGCAAACACAAGCGGCAAATGACAAACTTGGCGGCAACCTTGCAAATTGTTCGTACAAGAAGAATAGAGATATGAGCAATAACTTAAATCGAAATTAAAAAAACTTGGTTGTTTCATTTCTATGAGCTACTAGTGCTTGCGGGTGGGCAATTCTTTGGACTCCATTTTAAGAATTGTGAGAATAGGTGGGTGATAATTTGGGTGAGAAAGACGAAATGAAGATTGTAGAGAAGTAAATGATTGTTTGTAGAATATTATTATTGCCCTAGCATCATCTAAAGTGAAGTTGAAGAAACCACAGAAAAGCTTCGACTTTGTATCGAACCGGTGTCCACTCGAATGCTCGAATGGGTCTGAAAATTATTATGACTAATAGGGGATAGAAAACACAAGGGTCCGTTGCGCATTGGCTACTGCGCATCAATTTCGATACTATACTTCGTTTAGTGTCTGTAGTGACCTTCAGTTTGACCGGCGCAAAGTAGAAAAGAACAGCACTAGGCCAGAAAAGGAAGGAGACAACTCTCGGCCAAACTTTTAACCGGGGAGGAGCGTATAATCCGTAGAGTACTGCGCGGAAAATTTGACCATTTTATCCACTACAATTGCATTGCTCAAATGTGCTGTTATTAGTTCCATTTACTACTGAAAATACCAACGACATGTTTATTTATATTTGAAGACATATGAAAGGCTCGTACTACTATTTATGATTGAACAAAACTTTTGGCAGGTACTGTATGAAAAAGTATGTTTAATTAACAAGAGTCGAGAGTTTAATGAGCTTTTTTCTCCCTACCTACGATTTTGCCAGCGCGCATGCAAGACATTGGAAAGGGCACATCGCTAGTGTATATGAAGTATATCTGTTGTCAACTCGGATGCGCACTGCCTTGCTGCGCAACGGACTGCCGAGCAGCACTTCGTGACGTTCTGTTTGCTCGTGTACTGTACATTAAACAAATCACGCAGTTTTTCAGTTTTTTTTTTACCCTAAGCAATGGTTTTTGTTTTGCAATTAGTACGTACTTACTGTATACCTCTCTATATATTTAAATGGCGAATTTTAAGTACGATTAGTAACTTTGTTTTTAATTTTGTTGCAGGATTAATGGAACACGAAACGTTTTTACAAATTCAGTAAAAATGACCTTGAGATTTCAATCGCGTTTCTCTTCAGCGCTTGCAATTATCGCAATTTTTGTCCTTTTGGTAATTCTTATCCTGGTTTGGGTGCAGAGAGGGCATGGGACTTACAATCCTAAACAGCATTCGACCAACAACGTCACGGACAGGACACCACCTGAGCTCCACAGTCAGAAAACGTCAACAAAATATGATATTACAGACACACGAGGTACGTCCGTAAGTTGTTGTTTTGACATTTGCGTTTTATAAACTAAAATAAATTGTTCAAATTTATAATGTAGGTGTTTATGTTAAATCTGAAAACATTAGTGAAAATCAGAAGCACATAAATTTCGTAATTTATAGTAGGTAAGTCGAAACGTCATTACTGGAGCATCAACTAATCGTAAAACACTGAAGCAGTTTAACAGCCGTTACATTAACCTAATAAAATAGCTGTTTTCTGTAGAATTTGTATACGTATTTTCCATTAGAGAAAATTGGTCTGCACTTACTTCATATCACGCGATTCACTCTGACGACTTGGTAAATCACGTGTATAGGTTTTTGTTGTGTACCAAATGTAAGAGAGATAGCACCAACTAGAGTGGATGGCCTATTGTATTCAATAATTTATACTAATTGTGAAAGAAATAGTCTTGCTAAGTACATGGAGTGAATGGTCTATTGTACCCACTTAGTAACTGAGAATTCTTCGATTTTGGGAGGTGGGAGAGAATATTCTGAGAAATTGTTTTTGTTTTTTTGTTTTCGTGGAAAAGGGGAAATCTTCAAAAGACACCCAGCGGTCCGTACGACTGGGTAGTGTCGGATTCCCGAGGAAGAAGTCCTCGGACCTACTGATTGAAACCCTTCTAATTCAATGCGTTTAGGACCACTTAAGGTCCTCGTTAGGCGTATGAGTTTGTGGTTTTTATATGACTAAAATATCTAGTTGTAGCAGGATTTATATTGTCTTCTACTGACATCTGGTGTCAAGTAATGTATTTCATACGTTAGATAAGGACCTTACTGAGGCATCTACCTGTCCAATTGTGTAGGTACTTATATGACCCGCTAAATTGTATTATTGACCAAGGAAGTATACTGTTTCTATATTCTACAAATGCAGAAGGAAATGGTAGATATCGCAGGGATATCAGTGGATAGCAAAGAAAAGAAGTGTTCAAATACGAGAACAGTCCTGCACATATGAGTGGAGAATGGAGAAAGGAGCATCATCATCATCATCATCTTCATCATTATTATAAGGTCGTCAGTCCTAAGACTGGTTGGACACGTACCTCCACTCTTTCCTATCCTGACCTAATCTTCGCATTTCTCTAAAGCTAGAACAACCCATATCCTTAACTATTTGCGAACAGTAATCTAATCGAGGTCTACCTCCACCCCTCCTAACTCCCGTTTCTGCCTCTAATATGCCTCTGATTAGACCTTCATACCTGAAATTGCATAGGCTCTTTAAAATCAAGTAGAACTAAAATAGAAGTCCATACTAGAAATTACACGATGGGCCAAACAAGAAATTGTTGCAGAACATTACTAGTAGTCACCAGAACTGAATACAATCCTGTAAAAAGTTAGGAGGGGTAGAGGTAAACCTAGATTACATTACTGTTGGCAAATAGTTAAGGATATGGGTTATTCTAGTTTTAAGGAAATTCGAAATTGGGAATGGACTGATCATTACGATTCCATTTATTTACTCAAACAAACGGTTGTTCTATTGGTAATAAGTATGTCATACGTAAAACGAATTTCAAAAATGTCGGAGCAATGCTTTCCAGGTGCTTGATTGAATCACTTGTTGGGACCATGGTAAAGAATGAAATAATGCCGAAGATAATGGGGATGCCCTCTTAGGTCTCCCAAATGTCTTTTTTGGATGAAATGTACTGAGTCCTTAATAAAACTGTTTGTCTATTTTATGTGACTTTAGCGTAGACGTCGAGCAGTTTTGCAAGGTCATATTTTGGCGGACTTATGCAACAGATATGAAGTGGATGTAAGATATATTCGTTATAAATTTTCATTGTCATGTCATTAGGAGAGGCTGCTCTAGAAGTAAGAATCTTTTGATCAAGCCATTTTTAGTGCCTAAACTTGCCGACGGATCTCCATTAATTTCATTGTAGATTCCCTGTGTTAGAGGATCTCGAATTTTACATTCAAAATAATGATGCCTTCGCTAGTTTTTAATGTTTTCAATTTTGGTGATGTTACTCATCATTGGCTTGGTGGTTTTGAGAAATTTATACGCTCTCTTTTGAAACATTTCTGATAGTACGAGATGCATTACTTCGAACACATTAGAAGAGGAAATGTCGGTTGTGAAAAAGTGGGGTCAATTTTCTCTTTTGTTTATAGTCTAACCTAACGTTTTCTAGTCCAAGGCCTCGTTTACCATAAAATATGTTAGTAAGCGAGGGTGTCCCAAAAACAGTTGTGGATTTTATCAACTGAAATTCATTTATTTGCCCTTTTTTTTCTCTTTATTATTTCAAAGGTTGAAGTTTAATTTATAACATTCACGCTAAAATATATGAGAGAAGGCATCGACTGCATTTTCTAAAGTCGCCAAATCGTAAATTAAATAAATAGCAACCGATATTGTTAAGCTAAAAATAATGAAAACAGAAATAGAAGTCGTGGGTAAAGTCTGTTTTGTTTGCGCTGCCCAGATCGTGCTTATAAAATATTTATAATACTGAGTAATTCTATTTTTACGTCTCTTTTTCAACAGACGTGCAATTTAAAATTTGCCTAAACACCAATTCACGGAAAACGGGGGTTTTTTATTTTAATGCAACTGTATAAGTGAGACATCCACGTTTGCAAACGAACGCACTTATAAATACTTATTCCTAAAATATAAATTTAAGTATAATAGTAATCTTTCAAAAATATATCGAACAAAAATGTATCAAGTTTTCCTGATTCATTACACCAGCGTTTAAAAAGGAATCTTATCTAGTTTTAAAGAAAATTCTTTACCACAATTCTACCGTTTTAACGTGTTTATCTTGTAATATTAGGGATAACCTGGCCTAACCTAATAAAGCAACATAAAGGCATGTCTCATGTAAAGTTAGGTTAGAGTTGGTAACAATTTCCTGTGTTCCCCATATTATTTAATAAAATCAGCTATTTGTCTCCTAAGTAACACTTAGGACAATCTGTGTTTGTAAGCTATCTCAAAATGGAAAATTTTTGAAGTGGAATTTCTTTATCGACGTAAGAAGGAAATTTACTAGGGTATACTACCGAAAAGTGTAACGTCACGTATCACGCGCCACGTGCGACCCCTGGTGGATATGTCTAAAAGGAGTCATTTTAACAGGTTACCAACTATCCGGAAATTCAACAAATTGTCAGCAGATCACGCCTACTCTGTATTACATATGCGTTTGTGTTTGATTGTTTTGACTCTCTCTATGCAGTTTTGTATGGTGCAAACATAAAGTTTTTAACAGAACTAGACCAATATTCCGCATTCGTCTGCTCGAAATAAACTAGTATTTTTACTGGTGTTTAGTAATTAGTTAATGCAAAAGTTTAAGTCAATTTAAAAAACAAATACCACTATAATGTACAATCTAAAGAAGTTTCACTTATAAGCGTGTATAGTAGCACGTGCTCGCCCCTTTTTTTTGTTGTGCTTCTTCTGATTCAAGTCGTCAAAAACCCTTTAAAGTATCATCATTTAATCCATAAAGGAGTGTGTGGTAAAAACGTGAAATTGTATGCTGCCCCTTTTGAGAACCACAGACCATAGGTACAATACTATACATATAATAAAGTCAAAAAGACGAAACACGTTACAGTTTAACCAATAAGCATTTCGATTTAACAATATCATCCTAAGGTCGCCGGTTGTAAGCTAAGACTTTCCTATCCTAAGCTAATCTTCGTATTTCGCAAAAACTAGAACAACCCGAATCCTTAACTATTTCCGATCAGTAATCTAATCTAGGTCTACTTCTACTCCTCCTAACTCCTGCTGCTGCCTCTAATATGTCTCTGACTAAACCTTCATGCCTGAGAAGGTGTCTTACCAACCTATTTCGCCTATTTATTATTGACTTCTATAGAGTCCTCTGTTCTCCTATTCTTTCTAATACCTCTTCATTTCTAACCTTCTCTATCCACAGTATCCTCATGATTCGCCAGTAAACATCACATTTCGAACGTTTCTAACCTTTTCTTTTCCGCCCCGCCCACCGTCCATGTTTAGCATCCGTACAGCGCAGCGCTCTAAACATACACCTTTAACAATCTTTTTGGAATTTATAAATTTAACAAGTAACTGTCCAAAAGAAGATCCTCAAATGATTAAGTAAGAAACTCCACAATGGCAGCAGTCTTCAATACAGATTGGGTACATTCCAAAATGTACCTACAGAAACTAAAAGTAGAGGGAAGGTTGCCGTACCGAAAATAAACGGTTGAATGTAGGTTATGTTTAAACTCATCTTCTACTACACCTATAGTAAAGCTATTAAATTCATTGATCGTCCGTCTGCGGTTCTAGTGTGTCTTTCAACACCTGTAAAGTATTTAAGGAGTACCTTTCACATGGAGACATTGAACTCATTCTGTTTGAAAAATTGCCATCACACATTCGTTCGTCATTGTGTTTAACCGACGCGTATCATGTCGTTATGTCAGAACTGTCAACTAAATGAAAGATTATTAGCAATAAAAGTGCTTAGGTACATACATCTACATTACCGTCAAAACGTTTGGAAACAAGAAATTGTATTTGAACACAAACGAAGCGTGCAGGTTTTGAATGTATGCAACAGCTAAATTTATTGAATCGTAAGAATTTATTCCGTAACTCTGCTACGGATTAACAAGAATGGGTTTTGCTGCGGTTCTTTAATGCCTTTTTTTATTATTATTATTACGGTGTTATTTGGGAATTTAGTGTTCAATTTTGTAAAATTTTGGGCACTGTCTCGATGACGTTTTTAAAAACAAAATAGAGTACTTTCAACGTTTGTTCCTAGGAGGCTATTTGTTCCTAGAGGGCTATCCCCACCCCTTTTATCCAAAAATTATAGCATAAAATGTCAATTTGTTTGAAACAAATGACATCGTATTTCAAGTTTCAATTGTAACATTTCAAATATTACTTACGCACATATTGTTTCTAATAATAAAGGAAGAATTGGGGTAAAAATATGTTTATGAAGAAGCAGACTAGAGCGGTTGCTAAACTAAACACTTTTGGGTGTTTCATTCTCACCAGTCACTAATGCTGATGGGAAGACAATTCCTCCGGACTACGCCTGAAGGTAGGCCGGAAGGCCCACTTCAGTATACTTTCAGGAATTGTAGGACTGGATGGGTGGTGGTTCGGGTGAGAAATATGAGATGGACGAAATTAAGACAGAAAAGAATTAAAGATTATCTGTGGAATATTACTGCCTCAGCATTTGCGTAAGTTGTCCAAGAAAACCACAGAAAAACTTGGACCAAGGCAGGGGATCCGAAATCGAACTCCCGAATACTGAGCAATGGTCTATATGTCTAGGCCATGCCGCTCGGTGCCCTTACAGAAAGAAAAGCAATACTTAATACCTATTTATAAATATTTTCCACTTCCTCCCTGGCAATATTAGATGTAAAACAAACACTCGGAACTTTTCAAGTAAATACATCTACACTTAACAGTTGTTTTCCTTAAAAACAATCGTGAATATGTGAAGTCTGATACAAGATAAGATAAATAATTGTTATCTACTGCTGGAAGCTACTATATAGATAATTCAATTCTACTACATTAAACCTATTTCGTTTGATTGAAATATTGCTGATAGAACGCCTACTTTTACTCACGACAGACGTAGGAAGAATATCGTAAACATAGAAAAGAAATGTCAGGTAGGAATTGCAGCGGGCACTAATAAAGAAAAGGAAATAGCATTGCGCCAGTTAATAGGTAACAGAAAGAGATACAGACAAGTACATTTTGAGCATGTTGCCGGCATCGGACTTTACATAAATTTCAACATTCTCCGGAACTTAGGAAAGCAAAGAAGCTTGATTAAAGATATAATTCCAACTAGGCAGTTATAAATCCGACCCTGACCTTTTACGTACCTAAATAACCTCGAATCGCTGCATCGCTTACTATTATTGGGTTATCTCTTTTCACTTTGTCTGTACTACTCATGAAGCATTTCTGATCTTAATTAGTGCCTGTTCAAACCCAAGTAAATGACTACAGTCCCAAGTTGAAACAAGAAAGAAGATACGTCCATTCTCACAGATCATTTATTACAGACTTCACAAATTTTGATCTTTCCAACTGTAGTAGTAATTTACGTGCATTCGAAAGCAAAATATGCCACGCAAATCACTAAATAAAGTTAATCTATTAGGCATTTTTTCAAGGTTTTGGTTTCTTAATTGGGTAGTTAAAATTTAATTGGAATTGTTAAATGTTGTCAAAAAATCTCCATATGTTATACAAAATGTGAGAATGACTTATGCAGTCACATGAAAGCAAACATAAAGAACGTCTCAGTCTAGTAATTTACATGTAATATAGGTACATGGGCCACGCTTTTCAAGATAATTCGTTAAGCATTAAAGTTAGAATATCCTTTAGATTTAATAAATTGTCTTGAAAAGGGTTGTCTGAGAATATACTATTTTATTTACATTAGAGATTCCATATTCTTACTATAATTGTTATGTGAAAAAAATGCCGACAGCAGTAGAAAATTTGATGCCTATTACAGTGGATTTCCGAGCCACCTTGTTTACATATTTATGCAAATGTGTCTTTTAAAAAAGTAACGTTACATGAAAATCGAAATTACATAATCGCTGTTAATAATTTAACAAATTTCAATTTCTTGTAAAGGTTACTAAGGTCATCGTCACCACTTGAATATTCGTTCTAATAACACAGCACACGATTGTTCAATTTATTAATCTTTACAGAAATATGTTTATTGTATGGTTAATTAATTATATTTTGTACTTGTTTTGTTGCATTAATAAGTGGGATTTAATGTGAAATTATAACATGTGATTTATTTGAATTTTTATCATTTAAGTTACCAAATAAATCTTTATCGTTTGTTTTATACAGTTATTTATTAATGTTTGACTTCCTTTTAATAATGACCACGTATATTTTTTGTAGTGCTTTCAATTTTTAAATGCTTGACCTGTTATCATTCGGAAATTAACAGTAATTAATATAAGCGGATATTACCTACCGTGAATCTAATAAAACTACTAAGATAATAGATCTAGAATAGACAAACCTATGGAAAATGTGTTTCCTAATAGAATAAAACAGAAAATAGAGAGCATCTATCTCTGTCTATTTTGAGCACGCACAAATATAGGCACGTGTCCACTATTTTTCATTTCACGGCTCACCGCAACTCATTCTAGGGCTGCATGGGACTTGTCTACCCTAATTGTAGTATTTCTATAGTTAAGACAATATAAAGATGGCCTTGCTATGTTATTTCAAGTACATATTAGGCTAGAGGTAATGGAGATTGAAAGGTCGATTAATTTAATCGTATTGAAAATATTTTTTGTATTTTTATCAAGATTGATTGAGAGTATAAGAAGAAGATTCAGTAGACTGCTAATTCATTCATTTTAAAACTGCAGTCAATAAGAAAATAATCCGTGCGGCTTGTAATTGATTTTAGTGCGAAGCCAGAACAGGTACTGTGGAGATGGTGATTGTTAATTTGGAAGAGAATGTTGAGACGGACGAAAGAAAATAGAAAAAGAGTGGTAGGTTATCTGTGGAATATCACTGCCCCAGCATTTGCCTAAATCATCCAAGGAAACATCAGAGAAACTAGGACTAGGACTGTGGTATAAAGTAGTGGTGGGGACCGTGTAATCAACTTATGTATGAGATTTCCTCCCTTACTGCTTAATTTAGAATATTAAAAAGGTTCCTCATCTCTGATATAGACTCTAGAGTCTGGACCATGTAGACCACATACATAAGGAAAACGAGATCAAATGGAAAATTTGACAAAATCCACTAGTACTTCATAAATACATTTCCATCTATAAGTAAACAGGCTTCTAACCTAAAAGAATCTCAGTAGTCACAATAATAATCATAGACATAAGGAATGAATTGAGTTCTAACCTCACAAAAGTTGGTACTCTCCAGAAAGAGATGACAAAGTGACTCTCTTTCTTCTGCATATCTGCAACAACCATAGGAAGAAGCAACTATTGACTTTCATTCGCTCTGTCTCTCTCGCATTTTGGTCTGTATTTACTTCAAAATCGATACGGTATGTTCACTCCATTCTCCAATCCAGTGCCTATGGAAAAAAAAAACTTTTGGGTGTTTCATTTCCACCAGCCACTAATGCTGGTGGACGGAAGGGACTACGCCGGAAGGCCCTCTNTTTTGGCAATACTTCGCAAATAGTTCAATTTATTATTCGAATCATAATTAATTCCCACTCGTTCGCGTATCATGCACCGTTTCTGCACGGCACCGCATTGCCATCGATGATGAGTACCACATTATTTGTTTAGAATACATTACAAGAAAATGCCGATGAGGGACGGGGAACATTTTTTGGGTCGTGTTAGGCTTCGGTAAGGAACGGAACGTACGATAAGGTGGCATGGCGCAAGTTTGACAGGGTTAGGTTAGGTTAGGTTGCGCTGGATTGGCTTGGGTTGGATTGTATTATGTTTGATCATGTGAGGTGTGGTTGGTAAGGAAAGGAACCCTCCTATATGGGTAACTATTTGTATACATAGAATTCGTGCTCCTTGTGCAGTCTCCATGTTCTAAGTCTCTAGACCCTAGAGTCTAGACCATGCCGTTCGATGAGATAGATCCATTATCCCAATTACCTTAGAATTGATCGTTACAAAGGGTGGTCGTTTTAGTGAAGCGGTCGAACGGGGATGCTTACTGTATTTGATATACCTATTTTGAGTTTTAAGTTCTTTTTGCGAAAGTTTGCAACTTTGCTGCCGTTTTAAAGATACGAAAAACTAAAAACTATAAACGTTGAACTTGTGTCAGTTAGACAGCAAATTGATATTTATAAATATGGGTACATCATTTTAATTCTTAGTACAAATCGCTAAATAATCTATTAGCTACATGATTAATTAATTTATGACGTAATTGAGAACTTTGATAAGAAACAAGGAATAGATTTAAGAGAGCATCAACAAATTATTATGACTAAAAGGTCAGCAGAATTATATTTGGAATACATGTGCATATTTTTTCGTAAAAGATAAATTGTTTTTTACGTACGTGAATGTCAAGTTCATTGATTCTTTGTTTCGCTTTTCATTTATTGTACTTTGTTCTTATTGTGGTCGTTAAGGAGGTGATTTCATTCGTACTTTATTCGTCTGTTATAAACCTTCCAATTTCAAGCAATCAAGTTTTTGAAACTGTAAGGTCAACGTAGTTTATTTAACATGATTTATCTGAGAATTGTTTAGATACTGCTGTTTCAGTAATAAGTGGCCTTTACAAAAAAACTTTTTCATTTCTACAACCTCCTTCACCATCAGTCGGAAGAAGGGTCTGAAACGCACTCCACTGTTTCATTTCTTGAAAAGTAGAACATCCCATATCCTTAACCTTAATTGAACGATAATCTGGTCTAGGCCTACCATTGCCCCTGTTTACTTTTTTTCTGTTTCTAATATGTTTGTTGGGGAGCTTGGCTCGCTTGACGAAAATTTTTTGTTGTTTCCGTCGGTGTACTGCTGTACCGTATCAGGCGTTTTGATCCCCCGACAAAATGTCCCCGGACAAAATATCCCTGACAAAATATCCCTGACAAAATATCCCTGGACAAAATATCCCCGTGACAAAATATCCCCGTGACAAAATATCCCCGTAACAAAATATTTCCAGACTAAATATCATCGAACAAAAGCCCCGATAATGAAATATTTCATATATTTATTTGTATTTATTTAATAATAATAACGTTTGATTGTCAGTAATATATAAGTCATTAAATCGATAATCAAATAAATATAATAGCATATATATTGGTTCCATGATTTTTCCATGGTTCCAATAGTTATTATAAACTAGTTAAATTTACTTTATATTCTTTGATACAATAACAATTATTTGGTGTCATTTTTTTAGCACATTGATATTCAATATTAGAGCTTATAAAAATATAATATTTATAGTTACTACATTGACGACTAACAAACAAAAACCGCCACTTTTAATTATTAAATGATATCATTTTGGCAATACTTGGCAAATAGTTCAATTTATTATTCGAATCATAATTAATTCCCACTCGTTCGCGTATCATGCACCGTTTCTGCACGGCACCGCATTGCCATCGACGATGAGTACCACATTATTTGTTTGGAATACATTACAAGAAAAAAAATGAACGATCGGCTAAATCCGCCGGGGATATGCCGATGAGGGACGGGGAACGTTTTTTGGGTCGTGTTAGGCTAATGTAAGGAAAGGAACATACGATAAGGTGGCATGGCGCAAGTTTAACAGAGTTAGGTTAGGTTAGGTTGCGCTGGATTGACTTGGGTTGGATTGTATTATGTTTGATCATGTGAGGTGTGGTTGGTAAGGAAGGGAACGTACAACAAGGTAACATGGCGCAAGTTTGACAGGTTTAGGTTAGGTTGAATAAAATATTGGAAAAAATTTCTTATAGCGATTTTTAGGGTGAGGGGATATTTTGTCTAGGGATATTTAGTCTGGAGATATTTTGTCCGGGGATATTTTGTCCGGTAATATTATGTTGGGGGATGAAAAATCATGGAACCCAGCTGTACCACATAGATCAATAATTCATCACACAAAATATAAATATCGAACGACCAGTATATGTGGATTAAAAAGATTCGTACTGTATTATACGTTTAATAATCCTACATGCACATTAATGAACTAAAACTAATACTAATCGCTTAAAAAAGTTGTTACTTGCTTGCTACTCTGTTGTTATTATTATTATCTGAAAGTGTTTTTATATCCTAAAACTAAACACACCTCGGTCACTACCCCCAAATTTCCCCCGGTCCACCCACCTACCCGAACATTCCGTATGAAGGTATGCACTACCGATAACTTAGGGAAAAACCTAATTGTTTGATGCCATTATGTCTGCCTTACTATGAAGGTATTTACGATGGTACTCTTCTTGGTACTAAGGGGTTAGTACAGCAGGTATGAACAATAAAGTCTTAACAATGTTAGATTCCTTATTGATTTCCCAAAGCACCCTCTGTTCTCCTGATTTTTCCAATGCCACTCCATTTCTAACCTTTCTTATTTATCTACGTTATTTTCATCATCCGTTCGTAATATCACATCTCGGATATTTTTGTCGTTTCGTAGCGGCCACGGTAATGTTTCACACCCGTGCAGAGCCGTGCTCCAAATATACCGTTTTAATAGTCTTCTACTTTTATTTATCCTTTTATCCTGATCCAGTCTTTACATTTATCCAACGATTGATGAACGTAGATCTACTTCTGCCTCTCGTAACTCGTATTTCTGTTTATAATATGTCTCTAATTTAACCTTCCTGTAGGAGATGGTTTCCCGCCATCTTATCGGACGTATTTGTTATTAATTTCCACAACGCCTTTTGTTCTTCTACTTTTTTTTGAATACGCCTATCACATCACATTTCAAACGCTTCTAACATTTCCTTTTCTGCCGCCTTCACCGTCCATGTTTCGCATCCATAATACAGAGCCGTGTTCCAAACATACACCTTTGTCGATTTCGGTGGTAGTTGGAGAGGGAGTGAGAGAGAAATTATGTCGAATGAAATGAAGACAGAAGAAGAGAAGTGAAAGATTATTGGTGGAATATTACTGTCACAACTGTCATCAACACAATCTCTCGTCAGTTTGTGGCGTACAATTTGGCCAAAATCAACAAGTTTTGTTTCACGATTTATGTGTAACAATTTCGACAGATAGCTTACCGTGTTGATACTGGTGATGTTTTCTGTACATCCTAAAACTTTATGTTGTCATTTTAGGAGGAGACAGTTTTTATAGAATAGCTATAGGTATAATGGCTCTCACGCTTATTAGGGTAATCAATCTTGTACTTGCACCGTATCGCTAACAATCGATCGTTTCAGTCTGTGGTTTATATGCATGACCGGCCTTGTTAATGATGAATTTATTAATAATTAAATTAATATGACAAAGACAATCTGTAATAGTCAAGTCAGCATTTTCAAAAGTAACTAAGCAGCCCTGTTTTCGTTAATCGGCTAACTAAAAGGTCAGCCGGATTGTCAAATATTTCATTTGGTATTACGGTAGCTGACGTTTATTTATATTAATAAATATGTACCTAATCGCAGATTAAAAAAAGAAGTGTTCCAACTTCATTTCCATCTTTTTGGTTGGGTTATGGCGTGAGTTAGTCCATTTGATTAGCAAACCGTATTTGATATGCACATTCACCGCACTGGAACAATCCATCAGCTTGATTTTGACTAGAGGAACCAAAAAATGCATTTCAATGGAAGAGGCTAGACAATAAGTGCGATTCTCTAACACTTTGAAATCGAATAGAAATGTATCAATGGAATGGAAACGTGGGCACATCGAAATGCGTCTGTCAGCTTCTACTTGCGGTATTCCATAACGAAAGTAGAAGATGCAAAAATCAAAATTTATGGTATCTACAAGATGTTAGATGAAATAGGCGGCAATATTACATTTGGTTCGTAATGACCAAATGACAGTTGTGGTAATGTTTGGATAATTTTATGGAAGATGGATATGTTTGCGAAGTTTGATTGGAAGCAGAAAAAGGGCCTCTGGTACAACAAAAGAAGTAGTAAATGATGATGTAGAAATTTCAAAACAGAACCCAAAAAGAAATAGACTTATAAGAGTGACAGTAAGAATTAGAAAAAGAAAATTGAATGTGGTACATCAATCCGCTTAACTTGCATTGAAACAACAATCAGCAACAATAAAACAATCTTTCTGTATGCGTCAGCCCTTAAGTTTTCAAAAAAAAAAAGCTAGATGTAATTTACTACATTGTCAGTAATAACGATTTCTATTTTAATGTGTACAATTATGAACTAATTTGTAATTTATGTACAACAAGCAGAACATGCTTTGATATTTTGGTACTTACTTGAATTACCGAACTAATGGACTTCTCTTCTTCTTTTATCTGTCACTGTATATGTGTAGGCAGTATCTCATTTTGACGATAACTAATTGATTAATTAAGTGCCAATAAAACCGTTAAATAAAATTTACTGCTCATTAAATGGTTAGATACAATGTAAACTCGTTACTACACTTATTGGAAGAGATAACCAAGGGAGATGTTTTATTGACAGATACTTATGTTAAATTGCGTCATTCTTATGGGTGAAATGAACAATAGCAATATGTTTCTGTACCTCAGCAGATAACTTCCTTAATTATTGACATAGGCTTATAAACAACTGCATCATCAATATAGGATCGTTAGTCTTAAGACTGGTTGAGACACGCACCTCATCCATTTCTTGTCTTGAGATAATTTACGCATTTCCTTAAAACTATTTCAGATCGTTAACCATTTGTGAGGAGTAATCCAAACTAGATTTCTCTCGATTATCTCAACTCCTGTTTCTGATTCTAGCATACGTCTTGAGTAGCCCTTCATCCTGAGAAGGTGTCAAAAGAATAAAAAATCGGTTGTCTGTAAAGTCGGTTTACTGACGATAGTTGAACGTGACGTCATAAGAAAATACTGATGGAATGGTTTCATTTTTCAAAAGAAAATTTTAATTTTATTTGTTTGATAGATATTTTGTATGGATATAGAGAAGGAGGTAAATGGAAATGTATTATTGTATAGCAGCTGTCCACGCGGACGCATCGCTCACTCAGGTAGAAGAGAGACAGATGTCGAACGCTGCCGAACGCGGAGGCCGATTGTGCCTCTTTGTCGCTCGTTCCGCGCTCTCGCTTGCACTTCAAGCCTTAAATGGAACGCCTCAGTGCGAGGTAACGGCGCATGAGTCATGTTTTTTCGTGCGTGCAGCCGGCTCCATCGAATTATAAGACGTTGTCACGTCAAAAATGATCATCATCATCATTATCATAAGGTCATCACTTCTAAGACTGGTCGGACATTCTCCTCCATTCCTTCCTATCCTGAGCGAATCTTCGTATTTCTCCAAAACTGGAACAACCTCCATCCTTAACTATTTGCCAACAGTAATCTAATCTAAGTCCACCTCTACTTCTTTTAAATCCTGCTCCTGCCTCTAATATGTCTCTGACTAAACCTTCATGCGTAAGAAAGTGTCCTACCAACCTATCTCTCCTATTTCTTATTAACTTTCGTTCTCCTATTCTTTCTAATATCTCTTAATTTTTAACCTTCTCTATCCGCGGTATCCTCATCATTCACCTGTAACACCACATTTCGAACGCTTTTCTAAGTCGAGACGTCAAAATGACCATACAAAGGAATTATTTTTTCAGAAAAAAGAGAAATTGTCAATTTGGGATTTCATTAATCATTTCATTCTTGTGCGTCGGTGCCTAAAATCTCTAAATTGTTCGCTCTATATTTCTGGAAGCGATTTTTACCAAAAGGCGGGTCGATAACATATAAAGCAACGCAATTCGGGGTTGAAATTTTGATGGTCATTATCAAATGTCTTTTTCCAAGAATTTCCATTAATTGAAATAGTCATGTAACAAAATATAGGCGAGTCCAGAATGCAAAGTTATTGGGTGCAACGTATCGAGATTATTTAATCATAGAATATTTATCGATTATTTGCATTTACTTGTGATCTAGAGCCTGTCGCTGGACGATTTTATTTTTCATGAAATATTATAATCCATATATCTACCTAAATGACCCAAGCAGAATTTCCAATCTAAAATGTTTGTTTGTTGACATCTATTGAAAACAATAGTCTTCATTACGCCGGTATAGTTTAATCGTAGTGTGAATGGTGACTTAACCGAATTTTATGCACATAAAGGCATTTTCTAAACTGGTGTAGTGTTTTTGCGTTGCATGTGGTAACAATGAGTGCGTAAGTGTATTTCATGTGCCTATTGCAGTTCTAATTCATATCACACAGAAGTACTAGTAAAGTGTCTTATCAGAAACTGCAGTAACAAAATAGTATAGTAGATATGCACCATCATCATAAGGTTGTCACTCCTGAGACTGGTTGGACACGCATCTCCACTCCTTGCTATCCTAAGCTAGTCTTCGCATTTCCCTAAAACTGTATAGAACAACCTCCATCCTAAACTGTTTCCGAACAGTAATCTAATCTAGGTCTACCTCTACTCCTTCTAACTACTGTTTCTACCTCTAATACGAGGGTGGATTGATAAGTTTCCGGCCTGACCAAGAAAAACAAGGTTTTTAAAAATTTTTTTTTTTTATTTCTCAACATAATCTCCTCCAAGGCTGATACATTTCTCATAGCGGTGTTCCAGTCTATTAATGCCATCTCTATAGACTGATTCGTCAAGCTCCTCAAAATAACCATTTACAGCTTCGATTACTTCTTCATTGTCCGCAAATCTCTTACCGCCAAGCCATTTTTTGAGATTAGGGAACAGAAAATAGTCACTCGGGGCTAGGTCTGGAGAGTAAGGAGGGTGCGGCATCAATTCAAACTTTAGATCGTTGATTTTAGCCGTCGCAACGATTGACGTGTGCGCTGGTGCGTTATCGTGATGAAACAAGATTTTTTTCTTCGCCAGATGAGGTCGTTTAATTTTCACCTCGTGGCTCAAACGTTGCAATAAGTCTGCGTAGTATTGACCAGTGATAGTATTACCCTTTGCAAGGTAATCAATGTATATAATACCTCTTGCATCCCAAAAAACAGTAGCCATAACCTTGTTCGCCGAAAAAATTGTTTTTGCCTTCTTTGGAGTTGGTTCCCCTGGTCCAATCCACTGTTTAGACTGTTCTTTGGTTTCAGGAGTGTAGTGGTGGACCCACGTTTCGTCAACGGTTACGAATCGACGCAAAAATTCGCTTGGATTACGCTTATACAATGACAAATTTGCGGTAGAAATGTTTTTTCGAATCAATTTTTGGTCGACTGTTAGCAAACGCGGCACCCATCTTGCACAGAGCTTTTCCATATGCAAATGTTGGTGCAAAATATGTTGCACACGTTCATATGACATCTTACAGGTCTCAGCTATCTCACGCACTTTCAATCTGCGGTCTCCCAGCACTATTTGATGAATTTTTTCGATCATATCTGGAGTTGTGACCTCAACGGGGCGTCCTGAGCGAGGCCCATCAGAGGTGCTCACACGACCCTTTTTAAACTCGGAAACCCACTGCTTAACGGTTGAATATGACGGGGAGGATGTCCCCAGTGTTGAGTCCATCTCTTTTTTAATTTCCTTCGGCGTTAACCCCTTCAAATAAAAGTATTTGATGACAGCACGATTTTCCTGCTTTTCCATTTTTACGAAAACCACAGAGGCGTCTTGTTCAGCGTGCTGTCAAACCTACACTAGCAAGGAGATCGGGCTGAAACTATAGCTACAAGCTATCCAAGGATGGTACTATAGAATGTCACCTCAAGGTAGGCCTAGTGGCGTCATCTCTTGGTTAGGCCGGAAACTTATCAATCCACCCTCGTATATCTTTCACTAGACCTTTATTCTTGTGAAGGTGTCCTACCGATCTATTTCGCCTATTTTTTATGGACTTCCATAGAGTCCTCTGTTGTCCTATTATTTGTAACACCTCTTTATTCGCCGGTACACCACAATTCGAACGCTTCTAACCTTTTCTTTTCCACAGCACCCACCATCCACCTCCAAACATACACCTTTAACAATCTTCTTCAAATTTCTAAATTAATCGTTCGCGAGCATAGAAGTGACTTCTTTTTATTGAAGGCGACTCGACCCTGCACTTTTCTCTGCTTTATATGCCTGCTACTACTCCTCCGTTCTGACTTATTTGACTTCCTAGATAGCGAAAATCAACCACTTTTTCTAATCTTTCGTCTCCTATCTTTATATTCGCTCTTTCCCTACTTTTTCTTAGATTTACTTTTATTTATTTTCATACAGTACTGTTTTGTCAATATCGCTTCCATTTTATTTAAAGCTATCTCTAAGTCCTCCTTGCTAGATGCTAATACTGCTATATCACCTGCAAATCTAAACATACTAATCTTTTGCCCCTGTATATATATATCCCTACAGTTGTACTGTGTTTAATAATGTTGATCGCGTCTTCGATGTGTAAATTAAAAAATAGCGGTACCAGTGTGCATCCCTGTCTGATATGCATAAAAACCTTTTTATTTGTTCATAAAATAGTTTCTCATACTGTTAGGATGATAATGCAGTTTAAAATTTTCTTGAAACTCACTTACATATGTGTTTTCATAATCCGTATATTAATAGTGTCATTGAATAGGTTTCGCAAAATCAGGTCGTGACTCCACTGTCAATTCTATTCCTTTGTTTAATCTAGTTCCTATAAGGGGACATTTAAATTAGCGGATTGAAAGCTTTCAGATAAAAATGGAATTGTTTTTAACACATTCAACATGCAAATTTCACTGTACTCTGCATAAATAGCATGTATGTAAGTAACTACATCACCAAACATCATTTCACTTTTCCTTGCATTGGCGTTTTTTTCTTCATTTCAAAGTGGCATGACTTTTATTTTGCTGATGTCGGTAAGTCTACTAAGCTGCGGCCTTGCCAACACAGGTAAAAATTATCAGGTTGTTTATTGCATTTTACTACTTTGTTCTTGTATCTACGTATAAGCACGTTTGTCTTTCAATACTCAGATTAAAAAGGGAATATTGTGGATTTAGTAATAGAAAAAACGCTTTCCTTCGAATTAATTAATAATCACTTAAGAACGTTAATTAGGTTTTTTGAATCTCATTTGTAAATTACTGGCAATGTAGGCACTATATTTTACAAATGTTAAGTAGAAAATTTTGATAATGAATCGAAGATAATTCTTATGTGCTAATAGATATACATGGTCTGTTCAAAAAGTATCGCGAATTTTAAATTTCCGCGGGTTACGTATACTCGATTTTCGATTGTTTTGTAGCGTTATATTGGTACTCATGTCTCTCACTTATTCGAGCAAGTTCGGCCATGTTAAATGTTCAGTTAATTTATCACACTTGCTCTGCTTGCACGTTTTGGCTCGTCTTCGATTTCTCTCTATTCCAAAAAATGGATCAAAGAATCTGTATCAAATTTTGTGTGAAAAACAAAATTAATTGCGCGGACTCATTCCGAATGTTGACTGTGACATATGGGGAAGCTACCTTGGACCGCAGCAACGTTTATCGACGGTACAAAATGTTCTCAGAGAGTCGAGAAGATGTGAACGATGAAGAGCGTGCCGGACGCCCGAGCACGTCAACAACAGACCAAAACATTGATGAAGTGAAGAAAATAGTTTTAGTCAATTGTCGAATCACCGTTAGAGAAGTTGCTGAGGACCTTAACATATCGATTATTACCAATGATTTGAGCATGAGACAGACCGCCATGAAATTCGTACCAAAATTGCTCAATTTCGACCAAAAACAGCATCGCCTTAGCATTGCTAAAGAGCTCGTGAACTCTGTCTGCGACGACCCAAATTTACTCCAGAAGGTCATATCTGGGTTTATGGTTATGAGCTAAAGCTCAATCATCCCACTGGAAGCTGCCGCACGAGCCAGACCGAAAAAGTGCGCCAAGTTAGGTCGAATGTGAAGGCTTTGCTTACCATTTTCTTCAATTGTAGAGGTGTGATGTGTTCCAGTGATGTAGAATTCCCTCCCGCAGGTAGTTTTGATCAAAATATAGATGTCGAATTCCCTCCCGGGTACTAACCGAGTTCCCTCCCGTTCATATCAACTCCGATAATTAAGTCAACGACTACTTACCGATTTTATTTATCGAAAATAAATATGTATTTATAGTGCACTTCAGTACTTCAGTAAATTAAAGATAAAATAATTTCTGAAAAAAAACACATCAGTTATGAAACGTTTATTTATTTAATTTTAAAATGGCTTCCCACTACCTTAACAAATTCAATGTTTGGAAATTCGTGTGCGTCTAGCTTTTTGATGCAATCATCCAGAAAAACTATTAGTTCTAGTTTACTTACTTTAAAGGAGATAATAAAATAATTTTGATAAATAGGCAAAAAGTTTTTAAGAAAAAACTTAAAAGCAACCCTTGTGGGTATTTATAATTGAATAATATTAATATTAATATGTAATGTGAGGCTGTATTATTTAATGCACTCAAGGTCCGCCGCCGTTGGGAGGCTATTGATGTATAATTAGGAAGGAATTCGACATACCGAAAATTTTAACCCTAATTAAAATAAGGTATATAGGAGGGAACTAGGCATTATCCATGTGTTCTTGCCACAGTGTACAACGGTCAATAACGAGTATTACCTGGAAGCTATGTGTAATTTGCTCGAAGCAATCCGCCAGAAACGCTTGGATTTGTGGAAGAACAAAAATTGACTTTTGTACCATGATAACGCCCCTGCTCACACATAGTTGCTTGTTCGTTAAGTTTTGACCATAATAATATCGCAACCATCGTTTTTCCTAGATCTGGCCCCCTGTGACTTTCTTGCTCCTGAAACTGAACAGGCCCATGAAAGGGCGACGCTACGCTACGATTGAGGAGATAGAGACGTTATCGAAGGGGGAGCTGAACAAAATCACAAAAAGTGATTTTTTGAAGTGCTTCGAGGATTGGAAAAACACAAAATTCACGATACTTTTTGAACAGACCTCGTACCTAATAAAAAATACTTCAAGGACTTCAAAAGCTTTACTTATTATACTAAAGAAACTCGATTCCTTTGAATTTTTGTAGGCTAAATTCAATGCATTATGAATGAATTTTTTAATTAACTTTACCCACTATTGGGATCCGCCAAATGGGAGGAGCCTAAAAACATGGCGCCGATTAGGGAAAATTTATCGTAGTTCCTATAGTGTACCGTGCAATTTCCAAGTTTTTAAATTACGATAAAATGATAAGTATTGACACAATATGTGATTGGGCTGACACAAAGCCTCGGAAAGGAAATTT
>NW_020440736.1:1917936-1929914 GCF_000699045.2 Agrilus planipennis | reverse complement strand
TTTTTATCCATTTTTTTCACAATAACAAAAGTTGCTTCACTAAAAATGCTATAATTCACAAACTAATGATCCGACAGCCGTCAAATTTATAGACGCGTCTTTTGAAGGTTAGGACTAACTGAAAATCATATGGATTTAGTTCTGGTGCCGCCATCTATGTGTCAGGCCGGGGACTTTTCAATTGACCCTAGTATAGTTGGCACGTTTAAAATTGGCATAGTCTGTTATAAAACTGTCGCATTTACTTTCTTCTTTCAACTTACTAACTAGACCGGAGCGGTTGTTGACAGAACGCCTACTTTTACTCACGACAGACGTTGTAGGGTATATCGCAAAAACATAGATAAGAGATGTCAGGCAGGAATTGCAGCGGACACTAACAAAGACAAAGGAATAACATTACATTAATCGATGTGCAACAGAAAAAGATGCAGACCAGTAAAATTTGAGCACGCTGTCAGTATCGGGCTTTAAAGAAAGTTCAACGTTCTCAGAAATTTAGGAAAGCAAGGATGCTTGTTTACAGAAGTAATTCTAACTAGGCAGTGATAAAGCCGACCAAAGAAAAAAGATACGCCCATTTTCACATATAATTTAGTACGAACTTTGCCAATTTTGATCGTCCCAACTATACATATTCACCAGATAGCAGACTAACAAACATTCGGTTTCTAACCAACGTTGTCAGATTTGGGAAATTTAGAGGTAGCTTAAGGAGAAGTGGATCTTTTTTTTTAAATTTATAATATAACTAGCTTTTCCCGGCGACTTCGCTCGCAGAAATAAATATTGTTTCTCCATAAAACCTTTTAACTCCCAATTCACCCTTACAACGGTTTAATTTTATGTAATATCGCCATCTTAGACTTGTGGCAACAACATTTCATCCTTAAGGGTTGATTTTTAAAAAATTGCCAAAACACGTATTACTTAATTTCAACAATGCAACCTTCGAGTAAATCTGAGTACAAATAAAATATACCCTATGGAAACGTTGAAACCACTTTTCATTTGAATTATAATATCAAATAGCTTATATACGAAGTTTCAAGTAAATTCAACCACAACTAAAGTATGTACCAAACAAAAATTGCAAAAGCTTTTTACACCTCCCATTAAGACCAAGTTTCAAGTAAATCTGACCACAAGTAATATATGTTCCATTTAAACATTGCAACTCCTGTTCATCACTCATCCTCCCCAGCGGAGATTGAATTTTTTAACCAGTTTCAAGTAAATCGGACCAAAAACAAACATGTAATCTTTGCAAACCCCTTTTATCTTCCTAAAGAAGTAGAATTTTGAAAAATGTTGAAATAGGTATGTATGTCACTAATTTTATATGAAAAAGCATTAAAGTCAAGTTTCAGTGAAGTGCTATTGCAGCCTTTCACTGAAGATATTAACTTTTTATTTGATTTAACTTTAGAAGAAAACTTCGTCGACTCCATCATCAAAAAAATTTTTACTTTTTTAAGGTGTTTTATTATTTTAATAAACAATTTTACAATTTGTGTGCACAGTTCCTATATAAACTTTTCCCTCATTTGAGTTATAAATTTTGCCACCAGATGGTGTATGCCCATTTGACGGATCCCATATTGATAATCTCAAATTAATGCGGAAAAACTGTTGTCGTCTGTGGAATCGAATCAGAGCTCCTAGTTATACGTACCAGAGTGTTTTCGCCCTGGTAACCTCACCCACTGTTTTCGTGGCCTAGTTTTCTCGTTATGTCCTTTGATTATTATGATAATTAGTAACTCAGAAATACAAAAATTTATTACAGTTTGGACATCGAAGTTGTATCTTGAAATTTGATACAATACTGTATCCGTATTACTCACCGAGAACGTTTCCAATAAAATTGTTCTTCATTTGAACATTATCGTGGTCCAAGAATAGCTCAAAATATCGTAAATCGTACGTTCAAAATTATGCTGATTATCTTACAAACGAAAGTAAAAGCGCCAAATGTGAAGTAGGTATAAATATATGTAAGAAATTGTGATTTACTTTGAAGTCTAAAGTGCTGCAACTATTATTAAACCGCGCATTACGGATAAAGTTCCAATGCGCGCAAATAAAGAGGTACCTACTTACTACTACATACCTCTGAAGTGTTTTAGTGTATTTCGTAATGGTTTGATAGTTTTGTACTTTTTTTTATGTTCGTTTTTAATGATCGTATGTTTCTTCAAAACGCTAATGCGAAAGCATCTCCTTGCCATTAAATTATAGAAACTAAAATAGCAAACGCAGTAGAATCCCTACCTTTATGATGGCTTAGACTCCAGTTACTGGTCTCCTGTTCCCCAAACAGAAAAGGATCATGGCCACCGTTTTACCAACATGAAAGGAATAATGATACAATCGCTGATGGAGCTAAACAGTGGGTATATCGAAAGCTACGTTCGAGAAACGTTTCAAAGAAATGTTCAAAAAAAACGCTAGCACAATGGCCTGAAGGGCTAGCTAGGTACTTACTTTAAAGGAGATAATAAAATAATTTTGATAAATAGGCAAAAAGTTTTTAAGAAAAAACTTAAAAGCAACCCTTGTGGGTATTTATAATACCGATAAAGCTTTTTGAAGTTGAGTTTCTATTAAAAATTCACTATATCTTCTTGTTTGTTTAAGTAATTATGTCTAAACCTTTCTTGTGTTTTTTTGTTTTTGAAAGATTATATCTAACAGCACTTTAGAATAATTCTAGAATCTAATTTGGGACTGCCGTTTGCTATTAGTTTCTGACGTTTCTTAAACCGACTACTACTGTATATAACAGGTCAATTGAAAAGTCCCCGGCCTAAAATAGTAAAACACATTTTTTTTGCAAAATTTGTTTTTTTTATTCAACATAATTCCCTTCAAGGGTGATACACTGATTATAGCGATCCTCCAACTTTTNTCAGTTGCGTTTTGTTATACCATTTTTAATAATGGACGGCTAGACTGATGTTTTGTTTTACCAAGGTTTTTTTTTTCACGAGAACGGGATAAAAAGTATCATATGTCCGTCTCCCGATTCTAAGCTACCTCCCCACCAATTTTCAGCCAAATCGGTTCAGCCGTTCTTGAATTATAAATAGTGTAACTAAGACGACTTTCTTTTATATATGTATATAGATATGGATTTAATTTTTGTGTCAAATGAAGTCTTCTTGTTAGATTGTTTGTACATTGAAAATTTCTTAAAATGTTTATGAATAACTAAAAAAGAAAAGGGTCTTCCTTTTTTGCGCCAATAAATTTTTTTGTTGTTTATACATCCGTTTTTCTCCATATGTATCCACAACTGATGCTGGTGCTTTCAAGGTGGTTCCTTGTTTTACCAGCACATAATAACCTTCTGATATTTTTGCAATTTATATGTTGCAACTTCAAGTTTCACATGATACGAGAAAAAAGTCTACAAGTAATAGCTTAAACTAAAACCTCTCGCAACATAAACGCCTATGTGTGGCATGTTGTGAAGCAATTCGAATACCTTAAATCACACCCTTTATGTAAAGATAATTTATTTATTGTTTTTATCAAAGTAGGCACATTCTATTTCAATTTGTTAGAATTGTGACCTTGAAGAAATCTGCGCGAAGATAGAAAGAATACACGCTAGGCGTGAGCAAGACAGAAATAGTTGGAACAAGCTTGAACGAACAGAGCTATTGATGGGCGGTCTCAGGAGATCGGCTAGAACTATACAGTACTAGACGAAAATGTTTAGCAATTTCTTAAAACAAAAATGTATATAAATTTACAATAGACAACAAAGCAAAAGTTTTATACGTGTGTAGAACGTTAAATTAATTCACTTGTTATTATTTTTTGCTAAGTATGCTTTTAAATAAAGCGTATTCTTAAATTTTAAAGAGGCAGTTTAAATAATTTTGCAAATGGTACTGTACACTTTTGTCTAGTTCTCGATCGATGATCGGTAGAGAAATGAGCTCTGCAGACAAATATGATTGAATTTGGAATTATGCTACGGCGCATCCTAATTAAGGGAAAGGGGCATATGTCCAACTTCTTGAAACGAACAGTACATATATTTGGCTATTATTTCCAGATATTTTGAGAAAATACCCAGAAACTAGATGGAAATAAAAAATGACCAGTAAAACAGTTTATTTCTAAAAATATAATTCAGCACATTTAGTATGTCAATCCTGCCTCGTGGTAATGTTGGAATATCTTTTCGATGGAAACAATGTACGCTGCTGTTCGCAAATCAAGTCCCAGGTTATATTTATCTAAAGTCCTCATTATTGCTTTTGCAGATTTTTCCATAGTAGATGCGAGACCAGAATGTACAATGTCTTTCTCGGAAGCACCTTTTATAATACAAAAACATATTTAATTCATAGGAAGTTAGAAGACTAAAACGAAATTGACCTAACCTAACTTAATTTAGCAGCAATTAAAGTGGTTATTACGTACAAAAGCTTATAAAGGCGATCTTTTAAAGCTTTTCTATAAAAAGTCAAAATCTCTTGGGATCATTAAACGTTTTGACACAAATATTAGTTAAAATTCAAGGGGTGATTCCAATTCTATTTTTAAGAAGAAAAAAGTCTGCATTTTTCGAAAAATGATATCTAAAAAAGCTACGTTTCTTTAAATGGATCACCATGAACACGATTTTTCCTCAATATTTTCGAAACTGTTCCTTATGGAATACCGAATACCACATAAACTCTTGACTTGATATAATTGGAGTTGCTTTTTAATGTTTCGCTAGCACTAGCACCTCTGAAGAAGCTCGTTACTCGTGCTAGCGAAACGTTAGGAAGCAATTCCAACCGACGGACAGCCTTTAAACTCGAGCCAGGACAGCATAAATTTATATAGATGATAGAAAAGGTTAGAAGCGTTCGAAAAGTGGTGTTACGGGCGAATGATGAGGATACTGTGGATAGAGAAGATTAGAAATGAAGAGGTATTGGAAAGAATAGAAGAATAGAGAGCTCTATGGAAGTCAATAAAAAAATAGGCGAGATATGTTGGTAGGACACCTTCTCAGGCAGGAAGGTCTAGTCAGAGACATATTAGAGGCAGAAACAGGAGTTAGGAGGAGTAGAGGTAGACTTAGATTAGATAACTGTTGGCAAATAATTAAGGATATGGGTTGTTCTAGCTTTAGGGAAATGCTAAGATTAGCGCAGGATAGGAAAGAGTGGAGGTGCGTGTCCAATCAGTCTTTGGGGCTGACGACCTTAAGATGATAACCAAAGATCTTATGATTTTATCTGTGTGAGTTTTGCTGCAGCATGTATGTTAGACTATTATAAGGAGCAGTTTGAAAATATGTTTTGTTTTTCCCTACCTGAAATCCTTTTCTCAAATTCATCTGTTGGAACAATCGAAATTTTTTTGTTGAATTCCTTTTCCAAAGATTTCTGGACAGAATTCAATAAATGATAATTGGAATCCTTCTCATACTTGAATGTTAGTCGACCGAATGAGACATTGTTGATATTCTTTAGCCACTCGAAATATGAGACGGTTACTCCACCAGCGTTACAGTAAAGATCAGGTAAATTTAAGACTTTCATTTTTGTTAATATTTCGTCAGCTGCAGGAGTCGTTGGACCATTAGCGCCTTCCGCTATCACCTTGGCTTTTATTTTGTTAGCATTTGATTTGGTTATCACCAGCTCATGGGCACAGGGGCATAGGATGTCACATTTTTCGAACATAAGTTCGTGATGACCGCTAAACTCCTTGGCTTTTGAGTAACCTGCAAATCCAAAGTTACAAGACAATTATCTCTTTTAGAGAATTTAATGAATTTTGATCCCCGTTGTATTGAACAATGGTGGTCAACTTCAAAAAACTGAGACACTAAAAATGCAGAAGCCACCTAGACGCACTTATTGCATGAGCTTTCACATAGCTAGTGTCATATTGAGGATTCTGAATGAGAATATCTAGCATTTCGTCGAGGACAAACCATAGAATTAACATGACCACCGCAACACTAAAGATCAGATCGTTAAACACTCCTCTTCCTACCATAACTTTCCAATCTCAATAAATGGGACAAACAATCGGAACCTTAACGACAATGGACATTGCGATCAGTTGTATGTACAAGTTACTCCCAAAAATGAAACTAATCAATCAATACAGCCGCGGGTATCAAACTGTATGCCGGATACCGATGCTAAGTTATGATTTAGCCCCCAGGCTACACTCCAAGTTCGACAAATGCTAGTCAAGGACTTTGATTTAACTATTTCTCTTCATATGGCAAACGTGTTTTGATTTAAGTAATGTTCTTTTACCTTAACACGTATAAATAAGCATCGGCGGCTGAAGAAATTCAGAATTTTGATAGTAGGAAAAGGGGTAGAGTAGGGATGGGAGTTTAAATTGGTGCATAAAAAAACAATTCAACACAAACAATAGGTCCTTCGCCAACAATGTAAATAAGCAAGTCATTACAAAAACCGCGCTCTTTTGGCGAGTCTTATATATGTAAGTATAGATATATGTTCATGTTGTGGGGGAAGTCCGCGGAGCGAGCAGAGTTAAACTCTTAGAGAGAACTTTCGCATAGCTCATATGCTAATTGTTAGCGTTTTACATCTCTTTAATGTTCGAAAATGGTTAGAAAGGTGGACGTTGAAGATGGTAAAGTAGCAAAATAAAATTAAACTCCACCAAGAGAAAATGTGCAAAATCATAAACGTATATTCCCAGTGAGGCATTCTGTCGGGTTGTTCGGAAAGTCATTTCGTTTTTTCCCGACAGAGGATTTAATTGTATTCTTTTGCACCCAACTTCACATTTAAGCCGTATAATTTTTATATGCTTTGAGAGCTCATATAGCAAGGCTGGTTCGCTAAATTTCGATCCGGCAATTTTGATGTCGAAGATGCACCACGTTCGGGAAGGCCGGTTGAAGCTGATAAAGACGCGATAAAGGCGTTAATTGATGTGAACCGGCGAATAACAACACGTGAGATCGGATTGAGGTTAAATTTATCAAATTCAACAGTTTATGACCACTTGAAAGGCCTGGGATTATCCTCGAAGCTCGATGTATGGGTTCCCCATGTTCTCACAGAGAGAAATCTGTGTCGCCGCATTGACGTCTGCGATTCGCTTCTCAAACGTCACTAAAATGATCCGTTTTTGAAGCGCATCATCACTGGGGACGAAAAATGGGTTGTATGAGCCGGCTCAAACCATTTCCAACGCCGATATTCACCAAAAAAGGTGATGCTGTCTGTTTGGTGGGATTTTAAAGGAATCGTTTTTTTTGAGCTTTTACCGGATAACACAACGATTAATTCGGAAGTCTACTGTCATCAGCTGGGCAAACTGAATGATGCACTTTAACAGAAAAGGTCAGTACTAATCAACAGGGAAGGTGTAGTGTTTCACCAAGACAACGCGAGACCTCACACAAGTTTGGTCACTCGCCAAAAGCTTTTACAGCTTGAATGGGATACAATGCTACAACCACCATATTCTCCAAATCTGGCACCATCGGATTATTATTTGTTCCGGTCACTCCAAAATTTTTTAGACGGTAAAACCTTCACCTCAAATGAGGAGGTCAAAAACCTCCTCGATCAGTTTTTTGCCAGCAAAGACCAAAAATTTTATGAGCGTGGAATTATGCTACTACCAGAAAGACGGCAAAAGGTGTTGGACCAGAACGGTCAATATATAATTTAATAAAGTATTTGTTTATTATACGAAAACTGTCTTTCATTTCCACAAAAAAAAAGAAAACAAAATGACTTTCCGAACAACCCTACACAATAGTGGTGTGGCGAGAACGTTAAAGTTTAGTAGCCGCAAATACCCACTAGATGGCGATAGACTGTCTGTTTCTGAATGTATTTTAATAGTTTGGTTAAAAGCTGGATTGATACCTTTTATAGATCCTGTTTTCAATCGGTGTTTATCAAGATCTGTAGGGTCAATTCCCTCCGGGTTAGTTAGGGAACAGTCCCATTCAATAACGCCTATACATTTTGCCCCAGCTCTTGCTAAATAGCGTGCAGCATGAAAACCAACGTTTCCAAATCCTTGAACAATGAATGTCTTCCCCTTTAATCCTGTTTGGAGGCCAACCATATCCATGTATTTCTTTTCGTTCACGAATATATCGACCGCATGGAACAGACCTTTACCAGTAGCTGACGCTCGCCCATGTATTCCTCCCTGACTTATGGGTTTTCCCGTGACCACTCCCAACTTGTTGATGTCTTTGAATCCTAAATGTTGTTGCATTGTTGATATAGTACCGGTTAATACATAATTCTAAACATTAGTGTAAAAATTAATTTAATTTCTATTTTCCACTGCAGATTACCTCAAGTTAATGAGGAAACTCTCGTTTAATAACTCGAATTCTAATTCATTAAATCACCTAACCTAACCTAAGGTTTCGTAGCTTAGACTTTCTTACTACATCTCCCCGACTACTTGATTGATTCCCAACTTTGTTTTAAATAATGAGCTTAATGAAAGTCAAAAAATGTTTCAACCATCAGTAAAAGAAATAGAGAGAACCTGAGCTTCTTGCGTATGTATCCACTAACCAAGCCATTTCACGTTCACTTGTATTTACATCAGGAGCAGGAACATCCAAACCTGGGCCGATAAATGACTTCTTAGCCAATTCGAGCCCGTATCTTCTCGTTATTCTTTCCAATTCGCGTAATGAGAATTTTTTGGGATTTATTTTAACTCCGCCTTTAGCGCCACCAAACGGTACGTCGACGCAAGCACATTTAAATGTCATCAGAGCAGCAAGGGCTTTTACCTAGAATTTTTATTTTGTTTAATCATCCAGAAATGCAGTTGTTGAAAAAATGTAATCGTTGAAGAAAAATCAAATGTACTGGAGAGTTGTTACTAATAACACCAATGTTCAGAAAACCGCTCCAAACATACAGAGGATTTTGGGTTTTAACGAAATTGGATGAAAGCAGTTGAATTTTGTAATCATGCAAATTATTATAAATCACTAATGAAAAATTTAAATGGGCTTAAGCTTCGATCTATTTCTTTTCCTTACGGTTTGCTGCAGGCGTTCCTTCAGTACACCGAAGCTTTGAGAAATCCTATCCTTTAAACAGTAACATTTTTCTTTGGTACATAGGAATCATCATCATAAGGTCGTCAGTCCTAAGACTGCTTGGACACGCACCTCCACCCTTTCCTATCCTGAGCTAATATACGCATTTCCCTAAAAGTAGAACAACCCATATCCTTAACTATTTGCAAACAGTAATCTAATCTAGGTCTTCTTCTACTCCTCCTTACATCCGTTTCAGCCTCTAATATAATTTGTCTCTTACTGGACCTTCATGCCTGAGAAGATGTCTTATTAACTTACCTCGTGTTCCGGTTCATCAATTACATGTACAGTCCATTTCAATTTGTTTGAATTGTGACCTTGAAGAAATCTGCGCGAAGATAGAAAGAATACACACAAGGCGTGAGCAAGACAGAAATAGTTGGAACAAGGTTGAACGAGCAGAGCTCTCGGTGGGAACTGTACAGTACTGGACGAAAATGTTTAGCAATTTCTTAAAACAAAGCGTTAAGTTAATTCACTTGTTATTATTTTTGGCTAAATATGCTTTTAAATAAAGCATATTCTTAAATTTTAACGAGGCAGTTTTAATAATTTTGCAAATGGTACTGTACACTTTTGTCTAGCTCTCGCTCGATGATCGGTGGAGAAATGAGCTCCGCAGACAAATATGATTGAATTTGGAATTATGCTACGGCCCATCCTAATAAAGGGAAGGGTCATATCTCCAACTTCTTGAAATGAACAGTACAGTGTACAAAACAGGCAGTTTTGTTAACTTATGACGTATAGCTTTATGACAGTTGTCCCTCGATATTCGGGGCACACTGTAACGAATCTGATTAGTTTAGGATTGTAATTTTGGTATATAGCTCCGGAACCGACCTTTAGTTAGAATTTCACAACGCCTACCAGTTTCCAATTCCTAATCTCAACCAATAGTAGCAACCACGCCACTTACCCCTTGTATATAGATTAGCTTTAAATACTTAGCCATGTACCATATAGAGAACCGAGCGGCATGGCCTAGAGGTCTAGACCATAGCTTAGCATTCGGGAGGACGCCGGTTCGTTTTTCTGTGGTTTCCTTGGATCACTTAGGCAAATGCTGAGGCAGTAGTAACATTCCACAGATAATCTTTTACTCTCTTCTGTCTTCATTTCGTCCGTCTCATCTTTCTCAAGCGAACCACCACCCACCCATTCCCACGATTCCTGAAAGCAGGCTGAAGAGGGCCTTCCGCCCTGCCTTCCGGCATAGTCCGGAAGGACTGACCGCCCACTAGCATTACTGGCTGGTGGGAATGAAACACCCAAAAGTTTTTTTTCCATATAGAGACAATATTGATTTTTAGTTATACCAGTAGAATATTGATTCTTTAGTTATACCAGTAGAATATTGATTCATCACTTAACCCAGTAAAATATTAATTCATCCTTTAAGCCAGTTAATTCAAGTTCATTTCTTATACCAGTAAATTACCGATTAGAACCAAACATAACCAACTTTGTTAAACCAATAAACCGATAAACTGAGTTTGGTTCTTATCATTTCAGCTAACTAACTACGCAAATTTAATTAGGCGCGTAGTCCGTCTAAAACAAGACGGGACATTACACCTCGCCTATTTCTTACTGACTTCCATAGAGCCTTCTGTTCTCCTATTTTTATCCAATACCTCTTCATTTCTAACCTCTATCCACCGTATCTTCATCATTCGCCTGTAACACCACATTTCGAACGCTTCTAACCGCCGTGCCCACCGTCCATGTTTCGCAACTAACTTTTTTTCCTAAAGTTTACCTTTCAAACCCTTACCCCTTTTATAATTGACTACCATTTGAATTTAGATATAAAATCCAACTGGTTTTATCCAAGTTATATGAAATAATAAGTTGTCTTTTATGATGACAATTGATTTTGATTTTATATTTACAAAAGGTGATTCATTTGTATTGTTGCATTGTCCAAAATTAAGTTCTATTCCATTATATTGCATAACGGTAAATTAACAATATCAAAGTAAAAAGTGGCTCACCTCGTCTTGGTCTACGTGATCGGAGTACCTTATTCCACCCTTCACGGGTAGTCTATGACTGCTATGTTCAACTCTAAATGCTTGTATAAGTTCGTAACTCCCATCGTCTCGTTGAATGGGAAAGATCGTTTCAAAAATGTAATCACATTGAGATACAGTCGACATAACCCCAAAAACTTGCTTAACAATGGCATCTTTCTTTTGTTCACCTCCACGAAACTGAACCAGTTCCTCAACCAGTTTTGGCTGAACTAATTCGCACCCCCTATAGAAAAAGTATTCGACCATTTCAAAGAATCTAGGTTTATCCGCGGTAGCCACTTTCTTAACTCTTTCGGGCATCGTCAGAAGTCCATTGCCAGAACCTGACCCAGAACCTGATTTTGAACCGCAACCGTCAGCCAAATTACGTCCGAGAAAAGTAAACCTTGAATTAGACAATACCGAGGGCACTTTCAAAACAGACTTGGTCACTATCTCTTTATTTATAGCCATTTTTGCCTGTTATTTTTTTAAATTGTATAAAAATAAATAAAGCTAAGTTAAAGTAATTGTTATAAAAATTATGCATATAAATTTTGACGTTTTCTATTACATTTTAAAAAGTACAGTTGCTGTATGCCAGCGATAGTATGATTTCTTTTAAAATAAGAAAACTGATAATCGCATTTTGACATAAGCAATATTGAAATGTTCGTGGGTTTAACAAATTAAATTTTAAGAAGAAAACTATTTATTTACACTAATTACTATTAATTTTAAAAACAGTATTAAATTATTACTAAACTTCGGTAATTATTCTATTTATTTACACTACTGTTACTATTCACTGTTCTATTTATTTCTTGATTCACTTCTGCAACGGCCAATTTATTTCT